>NW_020940527.1:23829052-24055318 GCF_900497805.2 Vombatus ursinus
GCCCTTCCTATCTTTCCAGTCTTCTTTGGTTTTTGTTTGTTTGTTTGTTTTGGTTTGGTTTTTTTGGTGAGGCAGTTGGGGTTAAGTGACTTGCCTAGGGTCACATAGCTAGTGTCAAGTGTCTGAGCTTTCCAGTCTTCTTGCCTATTACTTGCCTCATGTAATCTGTCATTTCTTCATATGATGGTCCATTTCCCATCTTCACACCTTTGCATTAACTATATTCTCCATGCTCAGAATACAAATACACTCCTTCCTCACCTTCTCCTTCAGTAACATAATTTTCTTCGAGATTCAGCTCAAGTGCCACCTTCTGAAGGAAGCCTTTCCCTGTCCTCCCTGCTGCTAACATCTCTCCCTCCAAGGTTGCCTTGTATCCACTTTGAATGTATCTTGCATATAACAATATATGTTCACGTTGTCTCTCCTATTAACAATGGAGGCTCTTTGAGGACCTAGACTGTTTTTGCTTTTTTCTTTTTATCTCCAATGCCCAACACATAACAATTGTCTACTAAACCCTTGTTGATTGATTTATACACAAGAAGATAAATAACAATATAAAGCAGTTAGTTGCATAATGATTGCTCTGAGAACTCTAGGCTAGTGAGGAAGGATGAGGGAAGAGGTGCTGGAGGTGAGTGGGGAGGTCTGAGGACTGCCTTGAAATAAACAGTCACTTGAATTCCCTGCAGAACACAATAGGAAAGTCATTAGACGAGAAGAAGTTGATTTTGTTTAAGCAACAGTGGTGAAAGATGATCTTAATATTCTTGGGGACAACAGAAAATCCCAAACAAACTTCAATGGAGCCTGCCAGACTCAATTCACTTATGTTCAGAAAAAAGAGCTGAAAGCAGACAGTGCCTGCTCCCATCTACCTTGCTCTGTCTGAGAGAAACTGATGCCCTTTGTTGAGGTACTTAGCCACCTCTCAATATCCTTTCTAAGCCCCATTTTTTTTTCCTTTCCCACCAGATCCCTGGAGAGATGCCCTTTCAACCCGGTATCTCTGCTAAAGGATGACAGCCCCGGCAATTTGCAGGAGAGTTGCTTGGATTTACTTAGGGCAGTCTGGTAAAAAGAATTTCAGCCAGATCCTCACGATCAGGGCTGAAGAGGGGGGTGGGGAGAGGACAGCTCTTTACCTCTCCTGTATATGACTCCCTTTACACTGTGCAGTAACCACTACCTCCCCACGGGGAGGGGGATAGGGATGGGGAGAGCTTGCAAAGGGTTACTACAGATGCCCTCCCCCCACCCCAACTTGCTGCCAGAGATCAGCTAATCTGATAATTATGGCAACAAACACAGTTTAGACAAACACGACCTGACCCTGAGGGTTTGGAATGAAAACATTTACTCTCCCTCTCCCCAAGAGGCTTTGCCTGGAGAGAACACTCAGAAACACTGGGAAAATACCCCCATGCTGGAGCAACAGGGTGAAAACATCTGTGTTCCGGAGCTGCTTAGGAAGATAAAGCTAATGGGGGAGGGGGAGCGCCTATCTGGAGCAGATGGAAAATGTAGCAGTAACGGGGGAAGTAAGTGAATTATAATTGATTTTCAAACAGAGATGTGGCAAAGGGAAGGGAGTATGATAATCCATCCTGGGATTATTTGGGGGTATGACCAGAGGAGAAGAAGGCATTTTCTAAAATTCCTAAAAACTAAAAACCCAAGTGAAGGGATTTATTTCAGAAAGCTTTGGGGAGGAACTTTTTAAGGAATGGATGATCAAAAGTGTTAAGGACTGGAAGAGATTTTGGAGATCTAGTCCACACAACTGCTTGATTTTACTGCCTACCTGCCTCCAGTGGTATGTTCTCACCAGGTGGGAACATGATAGAACATAACCTTCCAGGGAGCAGGTTTTGGTTTTATTTTATTGTATGTATATCCCTAGTACCTAATATAAGGCTTGGCATGCAGCAGGTGCTTAATAAATGCTTGCTGATTGATTATCATCCCATTTCTATTCCTGATTCTGCTCCCAAACTACATATGATGGAAATTCCTGCTCTCTCCCATTCCCTACTCAATTTGGCCACCCCACTCCAGGTCTACTCCCATCCTCCTAACTTAGGTCTCTCTTCTATTATTCAAACTACTTCTAAAATACCAACTCCTTCAAGAAAACCTTCCCTGGCCTTGCCCTGCATGAATCAGTTCACCTCTCCACCCTAAGTTGTGCCCCACTTTTCACATCCTTCAACACTTCAAATTAACTTAACTTTATATACACAGTTAAGTGAATTTTATATGAATATATACAACATGCTATATGTGTGTGTACACACATAAATCTGTGCATATATACATGTGCATATGTTTGTGTGTGTATATATGTATATATATGTATATATATATAAAATATGAGCCCTGTGTCCCAGACTCATCTCTGGCAGCATAACATATACCAGGAATAAAGGTACAATCGAGGAAAAGAATACTGCTCAACTTGGTGCTGGTCAAGCCACCTCTCAAGTACTGATTCATTTCTGGATACCTCCCTTTAAGAGGGATATTGGCAAAATGACTGTGTCCAAAAGAAATTAGCCCAGATAGTGAGGGAAGTCAAAACCATATCACAAGATCAATGTTTGAAGACTTGGAGAGATTTAAAATTTGTCTAAGGGAAATAGGATTGCTGCATTTGAGTATCTGAAGGGTTACTGTCATGGACTTACGATAAGCTGCTTCTGAGAGGAGAGCTTGTAGCAAGGGTGGAAGTTATATAGGGAGATAGATTTCTGCTCATTTCTGACAATTAGGATTGTCCAACAATGAAAAGGAGTAAATAACCTATAAGGTTCCAATTTTAAGAGTAGGTGATTTTGTAATTACATCGTCCTATTGCAGAATTTATCTACCCACCCACCCAAAAGCTGAAAAGCTCCACTTGTCTATGGGCTGAAAAAGGATCATTCCCCTTTTAGTGTTCTAAATTCTCAACTCCTTGGGTCTCATGGAAAATCAGCGAGAAATAATTATGTAGTACTGTGATTTAAAAAAAAAAAACAAACCCACAAATACACAACAAAGTTCCTGGACCCTCATCACTGCTCTTCATCAAGAAAAAGAGCTCCCCCCCCCCCCAGTCTCTAAGTTCCTTTATTTTCTTCTTCCTTTCAGATATTTCTGAAAATGAAATGCTCCCCTTGGCCAGCCAGCCAGTCAGTCAACGAGCATTTACTAAGCATTTACTATGTGCCAGGCATTGTGCTAAGTGCACGGAATACAAAGAAAGGCAAGAAACATGATCTCTGCCCTTAAGACGCTCATCTTCTAATGGGAGAGACAAATGCAAACAGCTATGTACATACAAGATATATCAGGGTAAATGAGAAGCAATCTACGAGTTACTGGGGGTGGGGTGGGTGGGGCTGGGGACGGCCGCCTTTCTAAGGTGGAATTTGAGCTGAGTCTTTAAGGTAACCAGGGAAACCTGGAGGTGGGGGCGGGGGGGGGGCTGCGTTCATTCATGCTATAGCCCCCCTGCAAGTTTTATAACTTGTTTCTGCCACAACTCAACAGAGCTAGAGACCTTTTGGCAGCTATCCAAGTTCACCAGCTCTGATATAATAGAATTGGATAGAAACTGGTTTTCTGTTAAAGGGCTTAAAGTTACCCCCCCCATCCAAATCTCTCTCTCTCTCTCTCTCTCTCTCTCTCTCTCTCTCTCTCTCACACACACACACACACACACACACCTTTTAAAAATCCATTTAAACAGCCGATAACGAGGTTTTTTAAACAAAACTATAAATCAGTTTCTCCACCTCCCTAGAAAACGACTGGTTTCCCCTGTAATATGACCCACAAAAAATAGCAGAAGACTTTTGATATATCAATCAGACCCCCTGTTCCTTTTTCAGGATCTCAGAATAGCTGGCTGTCACTCATCTTTTGGCTCACTGCCTTTGTGGGTGGTATAGGGTTTATGTCTAAAGGGTTGTGGCTCTGTCCTCTAATCAAATCCCAGCTCTGTTGGCCCCATCCCACTGGCCTCTCCCATTAGTCCATTCCCTGCTTAGATTTTATTTAAGGTGACTTATGAAGACACCCCGAATAATGCAATTGTATTTTAAGAAACAATTATTAATCACCTACTATGTTCCAGACACTGAGATAATCACTGGGGATACAGAGACATATAGAAAACAGTCCTTGAGAAATATATTCTAGAAAACACATACACATACACATACACAGAAAAATCAAAGCAAAACATACACAAAATGAATACAAAGGGACTGTACCTGTGCTTTCGTTGTTATGGGCAACTTCGAAGAGCGTGAGTTCCTCGTGCTACTGCAGATCAGTACCTTCTCTGAAACTGAAGAGGCTTATAGAGTATTCCAGAACAGCAAGAGGCTATGATGACTTGCCCAGGGTCACTCAGCCAGGTTTGGAGTCAGAGCAGGACTTAAACTCAGGTCTTCCTATGCCTGGCCTCAGGTCCAGCTCTCCATAATGCTTTTACACACACACACACACACACACATACACACACACACACACACACACACTCCTTTCGTCTGTTGATTATCTACGATTTATCCTGTATGCAGTTTGTTTGTGTGAAGTTAATGTGCATGTTGTCTCCTCCCTTTAGATTGTGAGCTTCTCTGAGGCAGAGACTTTCTTTGTATCCATGGTGCTTAGCACAGTCCCTGGCACACAGTAGGTCCCAATAAGTGTTTATTTACTGACTGGTATATGCACACATGAAAACTGCAAAATAATTAGGAAGTTGAGACACATGTACTGGAACTAGATAGGGGTGTGTAGCAGGCTTGCTGAGTCCTTTTCAGAGCTGCTCATTACTTTTGTTGTATACTTGGCACTCAACTGTCACTTATGGTTCCAAGAAGCTGTAACGTGCAGCTGCCACACCCCGGTGAGCCCTCTCAACAAACGGGCTCAACCAGGTTGAGGATATCCTGTTGGTGAGTTAAGGGGATGTCTACCCCAAGCCTGTGAAGACTCCCCCTGGTGAAATGGACAGAAGGGAACAATTTATTCCAATGGCCATGGAGGCAGCTGAAGCAGGATCTTTGGAGCTCTTAGAGCTTGGTCAGACATCACAGATGCCAATGTCATCCACTACATCCTGGGTCATACCAGTCATCCTGATTTTTATCTTGCCACTGGACTTCAATGACTCTGGAGAGAGAGTGAGGCCAATGACTTTGTGCAACTCTGCCTTGTTTAAATCCAGTTCACGAGCAAGTTAAGACATCACTCTGTGATGTCATTGGTCCTCTTCAGAAATGAAGGACAAACTATAACAATTTGAATAAGATAACAAGTGCCAATAAGTGTGACGTAGTATATGGACTGGACAGATTTCCCTAATTGCTGTATTCCCTAAGAAGTGATTGTATATTTATTTCATATATACTTATATTAATTGCTAGGTTTTCTTAGAGGAAATGATACCTGAGCTGGGCCTTGACAAAGTGGAGCATTTGGGTAGGGGCAGAGGAAGGGGGAAAGTCACTGCGGAGCAATCTATCCTCAGCCCCCTGCTCCTCTTGGGAGTCAGGGAACTGGGTTAGAATGCAGCTTCTGACACTTAATAGCTGGTGACCATGGAAAAATAACAGGGGTGGACCACATGTGGCCCTCTAGGTCCTCAAGTGCAGCTCTCTGACTAAAATTGTGATCAGGTCTTAACATCTCTGAGTCTCAGTTTCCCCTGTGTGAGGTTCAAATGAGATACAACCTACAAAGCCGTTTATAAACTTTAAAGAGACACATAGAATCTTAGAAGGGGCCTCAAAGGCCAACTCACCCAGCCTGTTGGTGAACTCTCTGATGAATGACCATGCAGCTTCTGATTAAAGATCAAAAAGAAAAGGAAAGGTAAGAAAAAAAACAGTAGAAAATTGAGAGGATGTTCATACCAAGGTTTGATTTTTCCAAGTCACTCCCAATGAAAACCCAGGTCCAGAGATACTTAAAGCTTCTTCACTGGAACTTATTTTATGTAAAAACAAAGTATAATTTGCTTTTGATAACACAGGGTTTGGGGTTTTTTGCTTTCTTTCATTGGCAGCTGAAGAGGATACTTGCTATTCAAGAATATCAGAAGCAACTGTTCTTGAGAAAATCTGAATACTGATAACCATGGGCATGGCTCTCTGCCTGTCCCCAAGATTGCTTTGCTCTCAAGATTTCTGTGGGAAGAGTGATCATATAAAACTCCAAAATTTTCAGGGACATTTTGACTCAAAAAAGAGGGTAGCATCCTTTGAGGGTGACAGGACTGTTCTTAGCACTCTTGATTCAGGTGTGTGGGGCTTTATGCTAGATGACATATACTTTCCTTATTTGTCAAACAAAGACAGATGAGCAGGGACTGGAGTGCCCCAGGGGAAGTTACCGCCTTGATTTTTCCATCAAATTCTGTGTCAAGCTTTGTAACTTGAAGAAATGAAAGGGGAGTTCCAGAAGGACGTTTTCTAATGAGCTGTCAACATGGCCCCACCATGGGGCTGGAAGCCTCACTCTGCGTCTGTCTGTCTTATCCCTGACTTTGTTCCAGTGCTATTAGACTAAAATATTTGAATTTCTCATGGAGAAATGGAAGTGGCCTGAGGCTGAGCAATGCAGATTCATAAGTAATTTCTCTCATTATACATTTCCAGTTCTTAATAACTATTTCAAAGAGGAAGAGACAGTACAAGACCTAAATCTTTCCTGAGAGTGTTTAAAAATCCTCCAAATTACAGGTTAAGCAGCATACCATTATAACAGCTTGAAATGAAGAACACTTGGCCATTGGCAAAGGACATCTGTAGATGGGCTTTTGGCCCATCACCTTTTGGGTAGAAGAAGCAAAATTGTCCGCTGGGATCGGGTTACCAGAGAAACCAGAGAAACAGGTGTAAGTAAGAAACAGATGAGAAGAATTAGTGGAGCCTTTCAAGAAATAAGATAAAGTAGATGGCCAAGTAAGTCAACTCATAAAATATTAGGTGACTTCTAAGCTCTTTTCTAGCTCTCAAGGATTGACACAAATTTGATTGGTTTTTATTGCCAACTATATTGTTTAACAAAAAAATTATAAATTATCCTATTTTCTCAATGTATTTGCCCAAAATGTTGTTCAATCTCGTCTGGAAGGAACTCACAACTTTTACAAGGCATTCAGTTTTTGGATAGCTGTAATTGCTAGGAATTTCTTCCTTCTAGTGAGCTCAAATGTACCTCCCTAGTGCTTCTGCACAGCTTATTCTCTGGAGGCACAGAATATCTCTTCCTAAGAGTTCAGTTTCACCACTACCTTGGCCTGCCCTCCTCTGAAAGCATTCCATCTTAACAATGTCCTTTTTAAAATGTGTCGCTCAGAACAAAACACTGGGCAGATAATCCAACCAATCAAGAATATGATGGAACCATTGTCTTTCTTGTTCCAGATGCTACACTTCCATGACTGTAGTCTAAGATCGCATTTGTCTTTCTGGCAACTATTTTTTTGCTCCAACTCTACATGGAACATGTTGTTGTTTGGTTGTCTCAGTTGTGTCCAACTCTTCATGACTCCATTTGGGATTTTCTTTGTAAAGATACTGGAGTGGTTTGCCTTTTCCTTCTCCAGTTCATTTTACAGATGAAGAAACTGAGGCAAACAGGCAGAGTTAAGTGACTTGCCCAGGGTCACACAGCTAGTAAATGTCTGAGGTCGAATTTGAACTCAGGTTCTCCTGAATCCAGGCCCGACACTCTATCAACTGTGCCACCTAGTTGCACCCATGTGTCACCATGCAGCCAACTAAAACCACTAAGTCTTATTTTCCATGCACTGCAATCAAATAATATCTCTCTCTTATCCTTTACATGTGCAAATGATTCTTTTTTAAACTGGTATAGGATTTTATATTCATGCCTTTTACTTCAATGCCTCCCTGATCTCCTAAATGCGGAACTCTCTCTCTAATGTTGCAGGTTGCAACCCATTCATGCCTGACCATTCTATGTAACTCTTATCCATGCCCATTTATAAATCCTCCACGTCCAATGTGCCAAGCCTTCTTCTGTAGACATCAGTAGCATATAAATTGCCTATCAGTTATCCCAATGCTCTTGCTATATGACTCGTAAATTTCTCCAATCATACATCTGATGACCCCCTTTCCATTGCCAATCCTGCATAATTCTTCATTAGTCATGGGTTGCAGCTCACTCACACCCACCCTGTATCTCTCTATTTCCCTTTGTATGACCCTTATTCTTTGGAGCCTTCAAAGACTTATAGCCATATAACAACACAAGAATATTTTTAGTGGGCTTCTACATTTATCCTTAGTAAATTGCATCTTGTTAAAATCTGCCTTTTGTTGCAATCTGTTGAGATTTTTAAAATTTTGTCATCAAATGTATTATTGTTAACTAGTCCTACCAACTTTGTATCATCTTTGAATTTGATAAGCGTGTCATCAATGCCTTCAGTATTGGTAAAAATACTAGAGTATATGTCTGAGGACAATTCAGAGTGCAGATTATATCTTCTCAGTTGATATAAATCATTTAATCAATAATATTTGGACTTAATCATTCAACTAGCTACAAGCCCACCTTAAAATACCTCTCCATAGGTCTACCTTGTCCATAAGTATATAATTACTGACTTGACACACATTCCTCTTGCACCATTTCCCTGACCTATCAGTCTAGCAAACCTGTCAAACAGGAAATAAATTAGTAGAGCGTGGTTTATTCTTAGTGAACCAAGTCATGTCAGATTAACCTCATAATTCAGTTTCTTTCTATGAAAATAAACCCCTTATTAACATAACCAATAAATTAGTCACTTTCATGGGTTAAGAAAGGATAAACTTCAATGCTGCTTTGGGGTAGGGAGGTGTGGAAAAAAGAACTTGGAAGGAGCAGAAATGTTCGTCTGAATCTTGACTTTACTCCTTAAAAAAAGTCATTTAACCTCTAAGCCTCAGTTTCCTCACCTGTCAAATGGAGATAAGGACACTTGTAATACCTAACTCACAGAGTTGTTTTGAGGAAAATGCTAGATAAGGTTTAGGTATGATCAAATACAAAAAAAAAAGAATGAAAAAATGAAATTGTCTGAATACCTAGTGGTACACTTTTCCATTGACTATGACATTTCTATTCCCATTAGCTCAATATTGGGCTTCTTATTTAGTTTCTTTTCCTTCACATTGCCTATACAAGCCCTTCCCAAAGCTTCTACCAAATCTTTTTGAGGACTAGTCTATTATTGTTACTTTAAAACTTTGAGCTCAGAATATATATGCATAGAGGAAGCCACATTATGTGTTGAAGACTGTAATCTATTATATTTAATTCCCTATTATGTTATCTCCTACCTAGTTTTGCCCTGAGTTCTTGAAGATTTGGGTATGGCCTTTACAACAGACTGTGTCTACTGTCCAAGAAACAGCTTAATTAACTACAGAAAGGCTTGTCACTAGAAAGTGGGCTACTCACTGTTGAATTCTCTGGTGCCTTATGACCCATCAAGAATTTTTAAATGGCCCTCAGACCTACATGGTTACCTTCCTTTCCATAGTAATGATGGGAAGCTCCCATCACTCCTATTTTGATGAATGAGATGCCCAGGTTTGTTATTTCATGAACTCAAGCTGTCCAGCAACATGGACAAGAAAAAGATTGATTATTGTTCAAATGCATTTGATTGATTTCTCATTCCTGATGTTAAAAATGGAGAAGTGCTTGGGAAAAGCTTGGGGATGGTCTCCAGCTCTTGATCATTAGGAATGGATAAAAGGATCACAACAAAAGGCAAGATGCGGGTGCAAAGGACAGAGCGAATCTAGAGCAAAGACAATGTCACCAAAAAAAAAAAAAGCCTTAAGGATCTCAGAAAAGCTCCTGGGTCTCAAAAAGAGAGGTTTTTTTTTGTTTTTTAAAGACTATCACAATCTTAAAAACCATAAAAATCCAAAAGAAAGAAAAACATCATTGATGGTATAATTATTGACCCCTCCCCTACAAGGCACTTAAGAGAACATCAATATATGTCTATGTAACCCTTGTGTCAGACACTCTTACATGACATGAAGGCGTGAGGTACGCTTTTTTATTTTAATTTTTGTCCAATTATATGTAAAAATAATTTTTCACATTAATTTTTAAAAATTTTGAATTCCAAATTCTCTTCTTCCCTCTTTCCCTTCCCCCCTCATTGAGAAGGCAAGCAATTCTACATAGTTTATACATGTGCAGTCATGCCAAATTTCCATATTTACATAATAGTCATGTTGTGAAAGAAAATGCAGACCAAAAAAAAAATCTCAACAAAAATAAAAAATAACCTCAAGAAAAATAAAGTAAAAAAAAAAAGTATTCTTCAATCTGCATTCAAACTATCAGTTCTTTCTCTGGAGGCAGATAGCATTTTTCCTCAGTAAGTTTTTTGGAATTATCTTAGGGATCATTGTATTGCTGAGAATTGTTGAGTCATTCACAGTTTATCATCATATAATATTGCTGTTATTGTACACACTGTTATCCTGGTTTCACTTGCTTCACTTTGCATCAGTCTGTGTAAGTCTTTTCAGGTTTTTCTGAATGTAACCTGCTTGACATTTCTTATAGCACAGTAGTATTCCATCACAATCATATACCACAGCTGTTCAGCCATTCCCAATTGATGGGCATCCCCTCAATTTCTAAAAACAGCTACTATAAACATTTTTGTACATATAGGTCCTTGACTCTAGCATATTCCTATCTTTCCATTTCTTTGATAGTTTTCCTATTTCCACTTTGGGTAAACAACTGTTTATGAACCATTCTTTTTTAATGGCCCCAGTAGCTTTTTTTTTTGCTAGACTGATTATCTTATCTCTTAGTGACCTGGTATAGAGTAGCTCTGCATTGGTCATTCATTATCTTGTGTTTTCTGGAAATACCAAGATTTTATATCACATCTCTTACGGTTGACACTGTACTGGGCTCAACAGACTGAACTTACAAGCAAAATAGTTTGGGTATCTGCATCCATATTACCTTTTCCTGACCAAAAGTATATGCAGAATTCATAGTTGTCCAGAACAACTATCCATCTCTGGTTTTGTGGCATCCAACCTGACACTAGTCAGAATTTCAGTCAATTGGTTGTTGTCCATGCATTCCTGAAATTGAGTTACACATACAGACTTTCTAGTGATACTCTTTCTAGTGATATTCATACTGATTTCAAGATACCTAAGCCAGTATATTTGTGTAACACAAAGGGCTCGCAGCAAAAAGTCAGCACCAATTCCCATATGAAGCAAAAATCACTGAAGGCTTGGTTGCACTTCTCATGCCAAGGGTCTCCAAAGTGTGCCAAGGGATCAAGTCCAGGCTGTTCCTCTGTTTGAAATATATTCTCAGAACTTCCATTTTGTTTATAGTTCCTCTCAACAAGATAGCCAAAGGCAAACTTTGCAGTGATAGCAACATTTCTCACAAATATCTGTTAGTATTTAAAGCAGCTCTTTTAGTGTTGGCAAAGAATTGGAAATTGAAGGGATGTACATCAACTGGGGAATGACTGAACAAGTTGTTCTATATGATTGTGATGGAATACTATTGTGCCTTAAGAAATGATGAGCAGGTTGCTTTCAGAAAAACCTGGAAAAACTTATATGAACTGATGCAAAGTGAAATGAGCAGACACATTGTACACAGTAACAGCAATATTGTAGGATTATCTAATGTGAATAACTCATCTATTCTCAGCAATGCAATGATCCAAGACAATTCTGAAGGACTTATGATGAAAGGTGCTATCCGTCTCCAAAGAAAGAACTGGGGCAGCCTGAATGCAGATTGAAGGTACTTTTTCTTTATTTTTCATGGGCTTTTTTTTTTGTCTGTGTTTTCTTTCACAGCATTACTTACAGGGAAATGTGTTTTGCATGACTGTACATGTATAACCTATGTCCAATTGCTTGTCTTTTTAATGAGGGGGGTGGGGATTAAGGGATAATTTGGAACTCAGAATTTGGGAAAAAAAACACTTAAAATTATTTTTACATATAATTGGGGGAAAACAAAATATTAAATAAAAAAACAAATAGCTGATGATAAACTTCCAAACCCCAGAAATGTCTTCAGTTCAAGGTAATTTTTGGATGTGACCTGGTAACAATTGCTTCTTACGGTAAGTGCTCCTTTGCTATTGAGCTAATACCATGTGACTTACATATTTAATAGATGTTTGGCAAAATTGACATTTGCCAACCATTGACTTTAGGTAAACAGCCTACCACCTTCAGTAGTCCCTCCTAGATGTATTTCCATACACAGTGAAATTGCCACAGACCAATATTTTAAGTTGTTCATATTCCCCTCTTCTCATTTTCTCCATGAGCCCTTGATAAATGGTAAAGGCCTGAAGAATCTTTGGGGAGGCATACTCAAATTGATAGAATTCCTTTGTGAGATGGAAACTATTTTCTCATCCTCTTCCACCATGGGGATATATTAGTACCTGCTGTGCAGGGCTAATATGAAGAACCACAGAGGGCCTGGCAGGTAATCCACGCAACCTAAACTCATTGCAGACTATACTAATCCAACTAAGTTCTCTTATTTAGGGATCAGAGGGCTTAGAATGTGGTCTAATTTTTCTAGCATCATTTTATACAATTACTATGAGTAGCATGTAAGAATTCCTTTGACTGATAGGTGGTTCTTTGAATCCTTCACCTCAGAGAGTCATTTTTCCAGGACTACTCTCTGAAGGGTCAGGAATCATGGAGGTGAATATTGTCATTCATTCACCCTCTGTCCTCCCTGGCACGCTCAGCATCTCACTCGGGCAATGAAAATACTTCAGAGCTGCCACTGCGCTGCTCAATCTTTCCGTTCCCAGGGCACTGGGAAGTCCTCAAAAGCAAATTTCTCAGGATACACCCATGAGGCTGAAGGTTCTGGGGCCAATCTGGAAGTGCTGGGTTAGAAAGAATCCCTGTGCTTCCTGTGGGCACTGCCTTCTGTCCTCCTATGGACTTCTGGGTAGGAGGGATACAAGTGCCGAGTGCTTGCACACTGACTCCAGTATTCAGGAGAACTCTGAAGATGCTGGAGTTTGCCTAATCAAAGCAGTCATCCCAGAAATGCTATTTGGATGTGAATGTCCTGTTTTCACCCCTTTATTAATAATGCCTGTGACCTACCTCCCTTGGAAATTCCACATGTGTTAAGATATGTCCTAATAGGGATCAGTCTTTTTCACTCAGGCCAAAAAGGCTTAGTCATCTGATAGTCTGTAAGTGGTGCTTACTTTACATTTTTGTTATAAAATGATTTCAACGTAATTGTTACTTGAGATCAATCAGGCACAGTGTAATGCCCCATGCCTTCCATCTTCATGATTACTGCTTTGTACATATATATACATACATATACATACATATATATATGTTCAAATACATATACAAGCATATACACATATATTCTACTACATATATATGTATATGTATATGTACATGTTTATATATTTAGTGGAATGGATCCAGGGGAAGAGATTAATTTTTTAGGGGACTGGAATGATTTCTTTCCTTGGCCCAACTATTATTTACCAACATTGATTCTGTGGATTACAGTTTCTGTCAGACTAATGATGGATTCTTGTCTTGGGTAGTGCCAGTGCACATATATCCATTTGTTCACAATGAAAATGAAAGATGGGGCAGCCAGGTAGTGCAGTGGATAGAACACAAGCTCTGCACTCAGGAGGACATGAGTTTAAATCCTGCCTCAAAACACTTACTAGCTGTGTGTCCCTGGGCAAGTCACTTAACCCTGATTGCCTTAAAAAAAAGTATAAGAAAACAAAAGACCATATACTCCCTCCAAGCCTACACTTTTGGTATCTTGACTGGTGCTTTCTTTTCCTCTTCTGTGAACTTAACCTTCCTTAGTTCTTTCCCTGGCAGGGTTGGGAGTAGAGGGCAGGGCTGAGGGTGGAGGGTAGGTCTGGGAACTAAATAGCAGGCAACAGCACCTACTGCGTCTCAGGCTTGTTTGGCAAGGTCTTTCTTGTAGGTGTTTTCTTCATCATTGAAGCCCAATCGTCCTGTTTACCCCATCTGGAGCAGATTGCTCAGGGCCAGGGACCCAGTAAGTTGATTTACACAGTTGCTGATTACTCTCTTTATCTGTTTGCCTTGCCTCTTCCTTGATCTTTCTAATCAGCTGTTCTGCTCAGCCATCTTAGCTGCCTCAATAACAGTTCATCATCTAAAGTTCTCCTGGACCTTTAGCATCAGTCTCATGATACATGTGCTCTTTGGTCACCATACCTTTAAACAACATGTCCTCCAACCTATGCACAAAGCTGAAAATCCTTTCATCAGACTCTTGGAACACAGGAATTTGACATGAATGTCCTCTGTGCTCTCATTATTCCTAAAGGTGCAGCCCAATGCTGTAGAACATTCAAGGATGGTAACAAAGGAGTGTCCCATACTGAAAGTGCACAAAACATCAAAAGCAGAGCCCTCCTGGCTCTCCATAAGGAGTCTTTATTTTACTGTGTCAGAAATTTTCTGCTCATAATATTTCAGAGACATACTTTAACTAGGGTCCAAAAGTTTATTCCCCAGAAAAAATGAATACAACTCCTCTGAAAACAGCCATAACTATCTGAAATGTACTACCTCAGACTGCACAGCTTACCTAAGGGTCTATTCTCTTATCTGAACCTGTGCCCCAATGACTTGGGATGGCTTTTCAAAGGGGAAGATGTCATGAACCAGGTTATGCTTGTCACAGCTTTCCCTCTCCTTGTGAGATTCTCTAGAAGGTCCTCTTTACAGATGACATTGTTCTTATTGCCCTGAAGCCAGAAACATTAAGTTCCTCCTCCATAAAATCCTTGATCACTGAAAAGAAGTTGGCAAGGCAATTCACACTGGAAAAGCAAGGAGGGTGAAAAATGTTTCTTACCTAGATAATGACATGCAACTGATGGGGCAGGCCACTGAATTGGTTCATTGGTACATGAATTTTAACAGATGGACAGGGAGCTGGGATGAGAACTAGATAGAAGGAGATCAAACTAGCTCTTATTTGGAAAGATGCATTGTACTTTCAATCATCTTAAAGTGTTTACTGTTGCAAAAGCTCATCATTGTTGGTGTTCTCCAGGTTATGCTATCTATATCTAGCTATGAATCATGGAACACCATGATCTCTGATGAAGGTGACCCGAAGAGCAATGGAAAGACACAGGACCACAGGATATTATAATTATGACTTGCATGTAAGAAGTTTTGTAAGTGAACAGCCCAAGTGCTACCATGGTACCCCCCAATATTGAAAGAACCAAAGGAAGACTGTCAGCCTTTTGGGTAGATCTTTTATGGAAATGGACAAAAATCACACAGAATGAAAAGATGTGAATGGATCACAATGTGCACAGGCATCCTTTGAAGCATTCAAGTATAGGAGAAAATCTCTTTTTAGACATTGTTTCCCAAGTGGATCTTCTGAACTAAAAACAAACAAATACAATGCTTTCCTCCAAAGTTGCTCATCTGTAACTATAAGGATTATTTATAATGCCTAATCTGTCTCCCCTATGAGGATGTTGGTGGTGGCATAAAGGCAAGTGTAAAAGGACAAGGATCTTTGCCATGGCAGCAGAAATGCAGGTAAAAGGGTGCCAGTGTCACCCCTTCCCTCTCCATTATTGCTAAGTACCTCATTGGAGCTTACAAGCAATTTTCATGGATTTGGAGTTGTTTCTTTGCTAGGGACCAGACTGAAGTCGGTAAAGGAAATGAAATGGAGTGTATGTACTTATCCCTAGCCTCAAAGAGACTCAATAGGGAAGGTCTGGACCTTGTGGGAGACATGTAGCCTACACCCTGAGGTGGGGAAGAGGTGAAAGGAATTCACTAACCCTAACCCAGCTATGACTGAGAAGTAGGACCCTTCAATTAGAGAGGTGGATATACAAGATCTCCCCACCCACCTGAGCAACCTTTTGTATTTAGCAGGCCTAATTAGGTGATATGGGCACCAATTAGCTAAAAGGTCAAAGGTATGCTGCTTAGCCCCTTGAAAGTGATAAAGGTAAACAGCCTCCACAGCAGAAGGCAGCAACAGCTCAACCCAAATATTGTGACAGTGGCTTCAGAAGCAGACAGCAGCTGTGAAAGGCAGATTGGAGTGATGGCACCAAGGGCAGTGCTGGCCCATCATCAGGGAAGGGGGAGGGGCCAAGCCAAAAGGCAGCGAGGTGTGCTCAGTTCCGGGGAGATGGAGCTATGAGAAATCATGCTGGAGATGTGGTAAATGGAGGCTGGAGAAGAGCACAAATCCACAAAAACCATCCTACTAGGTTAGTGGGGACACCCAGGAAGAAGTGGAGTTAGGTGATAAAAGGCTGTTCATTCTCCAGAAATTGTAGAGAGCTTAGCACTTCTGCTCAGTGGGGTGGAACACTGTACCCACCAGGGTGAGTATGGGACTCCCAATTCCTGATCATTCCTGAAAAGGAACAGGTAAGTGGCTATCCACATCACTGGTTAAACTTTTGTTGCAAAATTCCTTTATCTACCAGTTTTGTTTTGATTTTAGGATAAGGATTAGAGGATCTAAATTTAGAGATGGCAGGTCTTATCTTAGAAGTCATCTAGTCCAACCCCTTAATTTTACAGATGGGGAAACTGAGGCCCAGAGAAATGTCAAGACCTGCCCCAAATCACAAAACTGGGATTTGAGCCTAGTTCCTCTAACTCCAAATCTCATAGTCTTCTCACTATACCCCACCACACCCACAAAAAATGGTCAGACATCCTAAGCATTGCCTTTCTCAATTTAATTGTCCTACAGGTTCCATAGGGTCCTTTTCTTTATATTTGTTTCCTAAATTTAAGAAAAGCTAATGTTATACTCAGAGAAACTTTCTTCTTATCAACCACTATCCTTAATAGCTGCCTTCCACTCAGAAGGATGGAAAGATGAACCTGAATTTGCCACTGTGCCTCGTATCAGAAACAGCAAATGAGTGAGGCTCTTCTCATGAAACCGAGCTTAAAAGTCCACAGGTGTTCTCAGTTTCCTAATCATGACAAGTTAGGCCGAGCTCTTAGAAGGATCTCAGTTCCTTTCCTCTGGCCCACTCATCGACAGTTTTATTGTCTCTGGGCTTGGCCTTGGACCATTGTTTCTTGTGTCTGGCTTTAGATCCCATTATTTTCTTGATTTGCTGCCTATACAAGCACATCCCTTTTGTCTAAAGTCTTTGTTGAAAATGTGGTATTGATTTCTTCCTGCCATCACCATGGAAGATTCCTGGAGGCCATGAGCATTGATTCCTCCCAGAAAAGGTCAGATTAAACAAGACACTTCAGATGGATAGCTCTAGGCTGGATCTGACCACAGCTTTATTATTATTTACTTCTCCAATTCCAGTGCATACTGTGTGTGGGCTCTGGAGTAGCACAAGCCAGGACACCAGATCAGCTACGCAGACACCTGTGAACACCCCACTACATGCCACTGACAAAGACACAAAGGGAGAAGGACATAGGAAACAACACCATGAGTTCTGCAGTCACACTAGTTCCGGGCCTTAAATGGCATCTCTGCTTGTACTCCCGTCAATCACTCTCTTACCATGTACTCTCCTAGTTAATACACGTAGGCCAGCCTGATTAATGATAGACAAGCCTCGTTCCCATCAGCTGGATCTCCCAAATGCCTTGGTCAAAGTGCTGGTACAATTAACTTTTACTTTATTTGCATGTTTCTCTGAAACTGCAGTGCCACAGAAATGTCCCAGGGAAATCTCCCCAGTGCTGTGATGGTGCCCTCTTCTGCTTCTGACACTTGCCGCACTCCATTCTCCCAACTGGAGTGAAATCAGTCATTATGTTACTTCACATTTTTTTTTTCAATAGGATATAGGCATGAAGATGCTTTCATTTTTCCAATGGGCATTTTAAAAATTTATGAGTTTTCTATGGAGTAGTTTTAACTCCTTGAAAGATAAGTGGTAGTAGTAAGAATGATGTAATTTGAACGAAACCTGTGATTTCACTGCCATAATTAACTGATGATGGCGCCACCCTCTATCAAGGTAGATCATGCTCTGCAACTCACATGGGATGCTGTGCCCAGGGTTACATAGACATTAGGTGTCAGAAGTGAGACTGAAAGTAGGTCTTCCTGACTTTAGGGTCAGATTTCTATTCATTATTGCGTGCTCCTTCTTAATAATGTAATAGAGAAATTAATTAAAGGAGTTAATGTTAATAGGACATCTCTCTAGAACGCCCTCTTCCAGGAGGGAGACTGGGAGTCTTTGATTTCATCTATTTAACCAGTTAGGAATTTATCTAATTGTACTGTCATCTTTCTCATATCCCTCCATTTTCTCCACAAGAATAGCATGAGGCATTCTGTCAAATGCTTTACTAAATTCTAGGTAATCTTTATTTGAACCCTTACCTTGATCTATCAAGGAAATGTGGTTAGTCTAATATGACCTGTTCTTGATGAGGCCATGATCTTTGTAATAATAACTGCTTCTGTTTCTAGATGTACACTGAACATCCTTTTAATACTTTGTTCTAAGTTGATGCCTGGAGTTGAAGTCCAGCTCATCGGCTTATAATTCAAAATCCATTCTCTTCTCTTTTTTGAAAATTGGTGCATTTGCCCTACAACTCTGCTATCCCTCCCCTGTTCTCCATATTCTTTCAAAGATCACTGATGATGACATTTAATAATATCTCTTTTCTTGGACATATAAATAGCGATTTTGGGTTTTTTTTCCAGTTCAAAGGTCATTCTCCTTAGCAGAGAAAATAGAAGCAAATAAAAATTGAGCAGGAATGTATTCCCCTTTATCATTTATCATTATGAGCAGTAATCTTATTCCTTCTTTGGTCCTCTTCTTTTCTCCAATATAGGTTTAAAGATCCTTCTCCTTTTTAGATTGTTAGTTTTCCTCACCAACCTCAGCTCATTTTGAACTTTAGCACTCCTTACATTATGCCACACATTTATATTTATTCTTTTTTACCTTCTCCCATGTTCTATAGATATCTTTTAAATATAAAGGGTATTAGTAGGAAGGGCTATCTTGAAATTGATGAAGTTAAGGATGAGGTATTTCTCAGGCTTGAAGATTATTTCTTCTATGTAAGCTTCAACGTCCCGGTCAACATTTCCGGCTTCTTAATGAAGCAAAAGAGTACTCTTAGACTGAGTGTTTGTTGATCTCACTAAACATAATTTGTAGAATCATGGCATTTTGGAATAAAATGATCAGGTCCAGGCTTTTTAGATCTGAGCTGAACTCAGATCTATTAAAGGGAACAGTTGGTGTTTCTAGAGGTCCAGATCTGAGCAATGACAGATATAAGAGACTTGAAACCAAATATGAGTCTTTGTGCAGAGACATACGTCCCTCACCAAGAAATCCCCATAGCCTCAGAGATGGCAGCTGAATTGATGATAAAGTTACTATCTTTAATCCATCCTCCCTAAAGGGGTCATTGTAAAGAGGGTTGGTCTTGTGAAGAACCTCCATGCACCATTGGTATGCACTCTGTCAAGACATCTAGAGGAATGAGCTCCTTCTTGAGTATTCATAGAGAGGACACAATTTCATTGCTGGAAGAAAAACCACAGAGATCACATAAAAGTATCTCAGCACTTTGAATTCCTTGGGAAATGGCACTAAAGAAATTTGTACCCTATGATAAAGTCCCAGACATTATACCTTTAATGAACTAGCACTCAGACCATCTAGACTCACATTTGTGAGTCCTGAAGTCTTAGGAGGCAGCCTATTCACTTTAAAAACAAAAACAAAAAATACATGTTCATCAAGGATCATCAGATGAGTAAGCTATGGTGGGGATTCGGGGGTCCAAAGTCTTTTCAAAGCCCATGCAAATAAATGTGTCATGGGGTGCCTAGCTAAGCTTTTGCCTCTAATTTACTAAAACTACATGAAATTTCCTATTTTCTGTCTTGGTAGTTTTATCTGATAGGAGGCACAGTGGCAAATTCAGGTTCATCTTTCCATCCTTCTGAGTGGAAGGCAGCTGTTAATGAGTTCAGCTCAGATCTAAAAAGCCTGGACCTGATCATTTTATTCCAAAATGCCATGATTCTACAAATTATGTTTAGTGAGATCAACAAACACTCAGTCTAAGAGTACTCTTTTGTTTCATTAAGAAGCCGGAAATGTTGACCGGGACGTTGAAGCTTACATAGGAGAAATAATCTTCAAGCCTGAGAAAGACCTCATCCTTCATCAATTTCAAGATGGCCCTTCCTACTGATACCCTTTATATTTAAAAGACTTCTATAGAACATGGGAGAAGGTAAAAAAGAATAAATATAAATGTGTGGCATAATGTAATGTTTTTATAGGTGACAGCATAGTGCACAGAGTGCCAGGTCTGGAGTCGGGAAGACTCTTCTTAATGAGTTCAAATTGGGCCTTAGACACTTAATAGCTATGTGACCCTGGGCAAGTCACTTAACCTTATTTGCCTCAGTTTCCTCATCTGTAAAATGAGAGGGAGAAGGAAATGGCAACCCACTCCAGTATCTTAGGGTCACAAAGAGTCTGGAACAACTGAACAACGACAAAGTTTTCTTGAGGAAAAGGGAGGAAGGAAATGGTCTGGTTTAGAATCAAGCTGGATTTATCTTGATGGCTGAGATTTGGAGGCAACTTACGATTTATATTTTTGTCCCTAATCAACAGAGAACTGGCCCAGGGAGAATGTAGTTCAAGTACCACTTCTGAAACAGAGCTTGCTGTGGGGCCCTGGGCAAGTTGCTTAACCTTTCAGTGCCCCACATAGCCCCCTAAGACTTTAGGTTGCAGAACAGGTAATAAAGGAAGGGAATGGGGCAGCTAGGTGGTACAGTGGATGGTCCTGGAGTTAGGAGGATCTGAGTTCAAATCCAGCCTTATATAGTCACACTAGCTGTGTGACTCTGGGCAAGTCACTTAACCATGATTGCAAAAAAAAAAAAAAAAAAGAGGGAGGACCCTTAGCAGGAACTCCTTCTACTAATGAAATCATGGCTCTAGTGCCCCCCTCAAAAAAAAAAATAGAAAGTATTTTCTAATTGTCACACTGTTTTTCTGAGTAGATGACCTGAAATCAAACTATTTTTAAAATTTCTAACAACTTTTGGAGCTTTCTCTGGAATCAACATGTGTGACGTTAGGGGAGGTTTTGTGATGAGGTGGAAAGAACACTGAATTTAGAGTCTACAGACTTGGTTTTGAATCTTAGCGCTGCTTGCCTCTGTCAAATGAGGGAGTTAAAACAGATGCCTGCTAAGGTTCCTTCCTGTCCTCAGTCTATGAACCTGTCATTTGAGAAAGGTTCAGCTCTGCCATTTAGGTTTATTTTGTTTAGATAATTTGTTAATGTAACTTTTTGTGGTAGAAAAGCCATTTTTGATAGCATTCTAAAAATATAATTTTTTTGCAAAGTTACTTTATATATGTATAGAGATTTTCAATTGCTACAAGAGGAATTTTCATTATTAATCTTATCTATAGTGATCTGTACATTTATAAGTTGTTTTATAGGGCAGCTGGATGGCACAGTGGATAGAGTACCAGGCCTGGAGTCAGGAAGACTCATCTTTATGAGTTCAAATCTGGCTTACTAGCCTGTGTGACCCTGGGCAAGTTACTTAACCCTGTTTGCCTCAACTTCTTCATCTGTAAAGTAAGCTGGAGAAGGAAATAGCAAGTCACTCCAGTATCTTTTGCCAAAGAAACCCCAAAATAGGGTCACAGAGAGTCAGACATGCCTGAAATGACTCAACAACCGAGTTTTTTTTAATACAAGTTGATATAACAGAAGGACTAAATAGTAATTTTGTATTGTATGCAGAAGACGTTGCTCTAAAGTACTTGTGTGATCAAGAAACTGGAGGAAAAGTCTTGAAGTTTTCCTCTTTCTCCTATTAGAACATTCATTAGTACCATGTGATTATGGGATTCATTAATTGTGACTGTGGAAGATCTGGAGAGCTTGGTCTTCAGATTAAGATATGAGCCAGAGAAGTAGAAAGAGGAGAAAAAGACAATAGCAACAAGTTCTGAGGGAAGTGGAGGAATTGCTGAATGGCCGTAAAGATTAAGGAAAGCCAAGTGGGGCCCCCCAGTAAGGACTCTGTGCTTTTGGTGAGTGTGTGTGTGTGTGTGTGTGTTTGAAGTTAGGGGTGAGAAGAGGGCATGAGAATTCTAATCCTGATCTCTACAGTCATTGACATGTTTGTAGGATACCAAGAAGAGTCAACATTTATTTGTTTTAGCTATAGAGAATAAACATCAGCTAAGAGACTAACAAATATTTAAATAACTTTGTTTCCTGTTCTCTCAATTTCTTAAGTATTGTGTTATTATTACTTATATTTATATGGATGTAGACATGTACCTCACCAGGAGAAAGTAAGCTCCTTGAGGACAGGAACTATTCTCTCCATTTCTTGAGTATTGTGTTATTATTGTTATTATTACTTATATCTATATGGATGTAGACATGTACCTCATCAGGAGAAGGTAAGCTCCTTGAGGGCAGGAACTATTCTCTCCATTTCTTGAGTATTGTGTTATTATTGTTATTATTACTTATATCTATATGGATGTAGACATGTACTTCACCAGGAGAAGGTAAACTCCTTGAGGGCAGGAACTGCTCTTTTTTTCCTTTTGTGTCAATCAGGACCTACCACAGTGCTTTGTACGGCTGCCCCTCAAAAATATTTATTGAACTGAATTGAATCTAATGCTGATTCCTGGTTTAAAGATGGACATGATTAATGGACTTGGACAGTCAGATGACACGACAGTAGATGATTTTGGTTGCTTGACTCAAGATTTGTGGTTGGCCTCAAGGAGCTAATAGGTTAGTAACAGACTAAAACATGTACACGATGTGATATAGGTGATATATGTATGGGAAAGGTGGTATAGTGGTAAGAGCTCTGGATCTGGACTGAGAAGATCTGGATTCAAATCTCACCTTGGTCATTCACTTTTTTACATATATGACTTTGGGCACATCTCTTACCTTACCTGAAGCTTAGCTTCCTTGTTTATAAAATGAAGGATTTGGACTAGAAAGTCCCTTCCAGCTCTAAATCTAGAATTCTAAGGGATTTTATAGATTTGCAGTTTATCTAATATAACCCTGTTCACTTGAAATGGTTCCAGTTCAGAGGCTCTATATCCTAAGCAAGGTCTTCCCTTGCTGGGAAGTTTCACTAAATAAAACAGTTAACCAGAACCCAATTCCCCACAGATGCCAGCTAATTTTTATTTACAATAATACTACCCAAAATCTATTTATTTCTAGAATCTAACACATTTGTTAAATATTCTGTTTGCTCATTCTGTTTATTTACTTACTTACTTATTCTACTTTTGTGTTGGGGCCAGGCGTTGTATGTGACTGTCAGGATTGTAGTGCCCATGTATTGTCCTGGCCTGTTTCGTACAGGGTCCTGCTGCTTTGTCCTCTGCTCTGAGTCCAGGGCTGAGTCTGTGATCTTCTCACCACCGTGGGGCAGCATTGTAGGTCTGTTCAGAGGGTTGAGGGCTGAGGGTCAGGACAACGGTACGGGGGCTCTCTTCTAAGCCTGGATATGGCTCCTCTGTCCCAGGGCACTCATTCCACAGTTCTGCCTTGGTCACATGCCTGTTTGTTGGATTTGCGACCTCAGAGTGGAAAAATGATCCATTGTGGTTTCTCCCTAGATTTCCTGATCATTATTTGGTCTAATACTCAGCTTATATGTTTATTAGAGTAGTTGCAGTCCTTCTTCCTACTTCATCATCTTGTCTGGTCTCCCAACTATTCTAAAAATGAAATGATTGGTACATGAATTTTTATTTTAAATATGTTTTTTTTTTAAAAAATCTCCACAATTAAATCTTTAGGTAGATGGCAAGTATTCTTACCCATTTTGAATAACGGGGAAACCACTATACAAAAAGAGACTGATGGCCAGCCCAAGATAGCAAAAGGCTTGATTCTTCTCCAGTAGAAAGGAGAACAGGCTTCTCCTCCATCTCAACCTGTAGCTGTTGGCTGATGTGTCACTGAGAGCTCTGCCATTTTTTTTTTAGCTGCTTTGATTACATCATAGAAGTGTCGAACTAGTACAGAGCAGCCATCACTAAACTTTTGGAAGAATAACCGGGAGCACTAATGATTTGGTTGGCACCACATGGGGAAAGTAAGATGTAGAACAAGGAAAAGTGACTTGTTTCCAATCATTCCATGGGAGACCTAGGACTGTCATCATCACTCCTATCCCATGGCTCTTACAGTAAGCTAATATAAACAAGTGTGTACAGTGAAAGATATTCCTTATTTGCTATGACACATTTTTATTTAAATTCATAATGCAGTTGGTAAATTTTAAGATAACTTTCAACTGAACCCAATATAATGGAAAGGAAAACTAACAGAGACTTGGGAGTTTTCTTGCCTAAGGTCAATAAATTGGTATTTAAATGCAATCTTTTACATCTTTGACCTAATGAGTCACTCTTTTAGACATATCCTGTGAGTTCTCTGGGTTGACTTCAACTGCACAAGCATTAGAATTGTTCATATGATAACCCTATCTGATTACTCAAGGTCAAACTAGTGTTTATCTCTGCCAGACGTAACCCACATCCTGTAGAGGGCACTAACAACTCTAATGTGTTTTTCACCCATTACCATTTCAAGACAATGCAGGTTCTGATATTCCTTCTGCATACTCCCCCAGGCAACTTTTTAAAAATTCTAATTTTTTACTGGGAAAATGTGCTTTCCAATAGGCCTAGGTTTTTCTTCTCTGCCTCTTCTCTTGAGATAGCAAAATTTGATAAAAGAACAGTTCTGCCCTCTGCTGGCTATTGTTTATAATATAATATGATATAATATAATATAATATAATAATAATATTGTTTATAATAAGAATATAACATTACTATTGTGAACCCCAATTTATTACAGAGTCTGCTCTAAGAAAGAGACAAATGAAATCAGGGTACATGTATCCACAGTTTAATTTCTCTCAAGCCAGCTTGACATGCATTGCATGGGAGTTCAGTCCAACACTGGGCCCCCTTAAGAGGGCCAGTTCAGAACTGGCTCGATTTGGAATTTGGGGGTACAGTGTTATATAACTTTTCAACAGGGGCTCAATCAACCCGCCATCATTCCACTAGACCATTTCCAGCCTCCGTCTATCTAGGCAGTAGTGTCTGTCTCCATCCAAGCCTGAGTACGATAAAATCAATTCAGGTTCGGGTTGGGTTTGACCAGCATAAGAAGATTCAATGCAATTTTATTATCAGTGATGTCCTTCTGAAGAACTTTGAAGCAGAAGGCTAGGGGGTGGAGCCCTGAGTCTCCAAGACACAGATTTATCAAGAGAAATCATTTTTCACACTACATAATAATATAATAGTTGTATAATATTACTATATAATAGTAATAGTAATAATACAATAATTGTTGTATAATATTACTATGTAATAATATAATCATTGTTCAAATATCTTATCTTTCAAATAGTATAATATTAATATATAATAATAGTCACCAAATATTTTTCAAATGATATATTATGTTAATATGTAATCATTACTAAAATATTATTTTCCAATAATATGATATTAATATGTAATAATAAATAGTTTGTCACAACTTATTTTTAAATAATATAATATTAATATTGATAATGTCATAGTTTCTCCAATCTTTTTGGAAGATAAGCTGAGTATAGATAGCTTGTTACAATAGTTACCAAACTGTTTAGATCACAGGATTCTATGAAACATCTTTAGGAGCTCCTTTAAAGAAAATGTACTTACGGAAACCATGTTTGATTCATGTTTGTTACATCATCTTGTATACCGCTGTACCAAGGGTTAGGATTTGAGGCCATTCCACTTAAATCAATAAATATTTATTTATTAAAAGCCTTCCACCATGTATAAGGTCCTGTGCTAGGCAGAAAGGATACAAGGACCCAAAGGAAACAGTCTGTGCCCCAGGGAACTTAGGATCACAGATTTAGGGGCGAAAGAGGCTGGCCAGTCCAACTTCCTTATTTTATAGTTGGAGAAACTGAGAGGTGGAGGGCATTCTACTGGGGAGTGCAATCTGTGCACAGACAAGTATGGACAAGATAATCTGAGGAAGTAGAAATGACTAACAGCTGGGGGACAAAGGGAGAGGGAATAAGGGAAGGTTTCTCAGAGGATGCAAAATGTAAGCTGAGCCTTGAAAGAGGCAAAGATGAGGAAGAAGTGAGTATGCTGGGCCAGTGGTGATTTATGCCAAAAGATTCTTAACCTTTTTGTGTCATGGTTCCCTCTGGTGGTCTGGAGAAGCCTATGGACCCCTTCTCAGAATAATGTTTTAAAATGGATAAAGAAAATACATAGGATTACAAAAGAAACCAGTCATGTTGAAATATCAAAATATGTTATTAAAAAAAACCAATCCAGATCGAAGCAAACTATTTTCTCTTTTTTTGTTTGTTTTTTCTTTCTTGTGGTTTTTCCCCTTTTGTTCTGATTCTTCTTTCACAACATGAGTAATGTGGAAATATGTTTAATATGATTATACATGTATAGTCTATATCAGATTGCGTGCCGTCTTGGGGAGGGGAGAAAGAAGGGAGGGGGAAAAATTTAGAACTCAAAATCTTATAAAAGTGAATGTTGGGGGGCAGCTAGGTGGCGCAGTGGATAGAGCACCGGCCTTGAAGTCAGCAGGAACTGAGTTCAAATCCGACCTCAGACCAAACACTTGACACATACTAGCTGTGTGACCTTGGGCAAGTCACTTAACCCCAATTGCCTCACCAAAAAAAAAAAGGGAATGTTGAAAACCAAAAAATAAATAAAGTGATTTTCCTTAAAAAAAAAAAAACAAACAAAACCAAGCAAGTGTACAGAACACCAGCTTAAGAATCCCTGGCTTATGCAAATACATAGAGGTATGAGATGAAATATTGATTTTAGGAAACAGCTAGCAGTTCTGTTTTGCTTGAAAGTAAAATGCATAAAGGGGAGTAATATGATATAATGTTGGAAAGGTAAATTGCAGCCAGATTGCAGAAGCATTGAACATCAGGAGAGGCATTTGTATTTTACAGGTCTTAGAGGCAATAGAAAGTCACTGATTGCTTTTAATCTGGGAGTGACATGGTCCTGTCTCTGTCAGCCTTGTGCCTCAGGAAAATTATTTTGTTTGTTGTGTGAAAGATGAAATGAAAATTGGAGAGAATGGAAGCAAAAAATGAATGAGGCTATTGCAGAAGCCCAGGTGAGCTCTCCAGCTAAGAGGTGAGAGAAGGGCCAGAATTAGGGTGGTTACTGTTTGATATATCGGGGAGGTAGAATTGGTAAGTCTTAGCAAAAAGTGGACAGATATCACATCTTGGGGGAAAATACTAAGACATTACTCTAATGATGAGGAATACCTTGGTAGGGCTCTCAGAAAGAAATGGGATGAGGAGGAAGAAATATTTTCCATACTCCTAGGTCAGAAGCTAAACTGCTTTTTTTTTTCTTTTGGTGGGGTGGAGGTGAGGTGTATTTTAAGTGTCTTCATTTGCTTTTTGGCTGAAATCAATCACTAAATCACTGGATTTAGGTTTGAATCCCAACTCTACTATTTTTAACATGATCACGAAGACCACAGACATGTATGTCCCTTCCCTCTGCACAGCCATCTCTTTAGCTAATCTGTTTCTTTAGCCATATGGAAGCGCCACACAGGGATGGATATTTAGGGAATCAGTGAGAGAGTGTCTCTAAAGCATCTTCTGCTCTCAGAAAAAGGTTGAGCAGAATTATCATCACTATTAGGTTTCAGTTATTGATTAACACTAATCTTCACAAAGAATTCCTGAAAAGTTTTTAGTTTTTCATCTATCATGTTCTTGCTTTCCCTCACCCTTTTTCTTTAGTTCTGTCATCTCCCAGGTTTAGGACCATCAGTGAAAGAAAGAGGTGTGGAAAAGTGAACACACGGAAAGAGAATTCTGTACATTGAGCTCCATCAGGGCCAAACCACTTACCCAAAAAGCATTTGGGGTTTCCATAGTAAGTATACTGTTTTTTACAATGAACATAGATCAACAGTGGCACCCAGAGGCCAAAACAGACTTACTTCCTCTGAAACTGATACAACAGTAGTCAGAGTTCCCAGGTCCGAAAGAGCAGAGAGAGGAATAAAACAATTTAAAAATACAATTTAAAAATAAATAGTATATCTATATTTATACAAATTAAAAATTGTGTTGCCTTACTTTCTAAATAGTAGCATCCTATAACTAAACAGTGTGTTTTCAGTCCTGCTGACAGTTCTAGGAGTTCACAAGTCACTCAGAGGCCAAGGATTAATGATCATAGAGTCTACTAAACCCAGACCCAGTTCACACTGACCTGTCTTTCTTTTAAGAAAGGAATAATAAAGTCCAATTCCAATGTCTCTTCTTGGCAGGGAGGTGATCTTGTATTCTCAAAGGCTAATTCCAGCAGAGCACAGGAACTAGTAAGACCGAGCAATGGACTATACCTCCAAGGACCCGACTAAGTACCCAAAAGTTTACAAAGTGACAAAATTTTTAGCTATAGCAAATTTCTTGAACAGATCTCCCCTAATAATTTTGGTTTCTGATAAAGATGCTGACCAGAATGTGTTACAGTTTCTACATGTATCCCTAACATAGGTTAGGATTAGATACAGTTATACTCTAAAGCAATATTCCACAGCAATCTGGGGTTTGAATGTATCTCTGTTCCTAAATTTCAACTGCAACATAAGGAACTTCAACCCCATGTGACCTGGGGAATGTCTAAGTAAGCTAGAACAATAGAATTCTAGAGCTTGAAGGGATATTAGAGATCACCCAGTCCTCAGTTCTCCAACTTTTGTGGCCTCAGGCCCCCTTTACACTTTTAAAATTATTAAGGAACCCCCCCCCTCCCCAAGAGCTTTTATTTTGGTTATGTCTATCTGTGTTTACCATTGTCTCAAATGAAACCCAGAGAGACAGAGTTACTAGGTATTAACAATCAATTTATTAATTAGGCTAGCCAATAATCAATAAGTTGATGGTCATTGTTTTCTCTAGGGAACAAAAGATCCCCAGGGAGACTCTAAAACACCTTAAATTAAGTGTGTTCCTTCTGAGAGGAAAGTCCCCTGACAAGTGAAACTTGAACCTGATTGATGAACATTTAATGAAGAGGTGGCCTAAAAGTCTTCATTCAGTTCCTCCTGCTGAGTATGTGGTTTGATCAGAGACTCAGCAGTCTCTAGCAGTTTGGGTCTCCCACCAGGTTCTCTCTGGTTTGTTTTCTCCTTCATAAGCTAAACTCCAATGAAGGGGAGCAAGGAGAGGATTTCTTTCCCCCATCCTGCTCCCCAAGGGAGAGAACTCACCTAGACTGGATTTTACTTATACCCCAAACAGAATTTGGAATTGTGGTGAGTCATTTTGTTGATCAGAGTTATTAACTCTTTCATAGTTACTCATCATTACAACATTGCTGTTACTGTGTAAATTGCTCTGGTTCTGTTCACTTCACTTTGCATCAGTTCATATAAGTCTTCCCAGGTTTTCTGAAACCATCCCCTTCATCAGAAATAGGTATAGACATAGATATAGATATGTGTGTATGTATGTATGTATTTTAACTCCCTTTTCAGACTCCTGAGAAAAGCCCCTTGGATGATAGGTCAAGGACAAAAAGGCTTTTCTTAGTAAAACGGATTGAGTGATACCCAACCTTTTTTCAAGAATAATATTTGCCAGAGAGGATTCTGAGAAGATGGCAGAGTAGGTCAGAAAATTTCAAGTTCTCAAGATTTTCCTCCACAAAAGAGATAAAATAATGCCTCTGGGTGAACATAGAGCCAGGAAAACAAATAAGAGTAGGGGCAGAAATGGGGTCCTTCTGAAACAATAGAAGATCTGAAGAAAAGTCCTGGATGAGATTTCCTCCCTATGAAGAGTAAATACCTCCAGTCTAGGGTTCACTTTAACAAAAAGCAGTAAGCCCTGGGGTTAGCTGAATTGGGAGGCTGCCTCAACTCCAGCCACAGGAACTTTTAGCCCCAGGACAGTGAGGGGAGTTGGGCATCTGATCTGGGGAAGGTTGAGGGAACCTCTGCTGACAAGGAATGCCAGATCCAGTTGTTCTACAAGACAGGCCCGAGGGAGAAGGAATCAGCACATGCTCAGTAAGTGCAGAAGCAATGGGATGGGATACTCCTGGCTATGTGCACTTACTGGAGACTGGAGGTCTTGGTTTGAGTTCAAAGTCAGAAGGGAGAACTGAAGAGGATTAGAGGCACCATTCCCCATACCCCAGGACTAGAGGTGACTATAAAAACTAAATTATTACCAAAAAAAAATGCACAGGCAAAGGAGAAAGAATCCAACCATAGAGAGCTACTATGTGAATAGAGAAGATCAGGGTTCATCTTCAGAGGAGGATACTGAAGCAAAGAAACCCTCTTCTACCCCAAAGATTAATGTCAAATGGTCATCTGCCCAAAAAGAATTCATTGAAGAGCTTAAAAAAGACTTTAAAAATCAAATGAGAGAGATTGAGGAAAAACTTAAAAGAAAAATAAGAACAATACAAGAAAATTATGAAAAGAAAGTCAACCAATTAGAAAAGGAAATCCAGAATCTTAAGGAAGAAAATGACTCCTTGAAAATCAGAATTGGGCAAGGTGAAGCCATAAAAGTTATAAGAGATGAAGAAATAAAAAAACAAAATATAAAGAATGAAAAAATAGAAGAGAATATGAAACATCTCATAAGAAAAACAACAGATGTAGAGAACAGATCAAAAAGAGAAAACAAGAATAATTAGACTACCTCAAAGTTCTGATCAAAAAAAAGAATCTTGATACAATAATACAAGAAATAACTAAAGAAAATTGTCAGGGGCAGCTAGATGGTGCAGTGGCTAGAGTACCAGCCCTGGAGTCAGGAGGACCTGAGTTCAAATGTGACCTCAGACACTTGACACTTACTAGCTGTGTGACCCTGGGCAAGTCACTTAACCCCATTGCCTAGAAAAAAAGAAAAGAAAAAGAAAATTGTCCTGAAGCATTAGAAGAAGGGAAAGTAGAAATAGAAAAAACCTACCAATCACCACCTGAAAGAGATCCTACGAGGAAAACTCACAGGAATATTATAGTCAAATTCCAAAACCCCCAGATCAAGGACAAAATATTACAAGTAACAAGAAAAAAACAATTTACATATGGTGGTACCACAATTAGAATCACACAAGACCTAACAGTGGTGACACTAAAAGATCACAGATCTTGGAACATATATACCCAAGAGCAAAAGAACTGGGCTTCTGGCTGAAAATATCATACCCAGCAAAGCTAAGCATAATTCTGAATGAAAAAAAAAAATGGACATTTGCTCAATTGTTAGACTTTCAGGTCTTTGTTTAAAAAAAGCAAAACAAGCCAAAAAAAAAAAAAACAACAACAACAACAAAAAACAAAACCCTGAACTCAGTAGAAGATTTGACATACAACAGCCAAGAGACATATAAGGTACATCCCAATGACCAATTACAAGGGACTAAATAAGGATAGAATGTTTACCTTTTATGCACAAAGAATGTAAAACCTGTGTCAAAGATTGTTACTGGTAATTAGGTAACTTAAAAGGAAGATTAGGGTAGACCTGAGTATGATATGACTTCACAAAGTAAAACCATTCAAGTACAGCTGAAAGAGTAATTATCTTTTACAAATGAGGTGCAAGAAGAAAAACCAATATAGAGGAATTAGATGGGGGGGGTTCTGTTGGTTCTGGAAACCTACTCTCATTGGGAATGGGTTTAAGGGGTGAAAATACAAATACATTTAAAAGAGTATAAAAAGTCTTCTAAATTTAGAAAGAAATAAAATCCTAAGGGAGGGGGGAGAGGATAAAGGAGGGATCTTTACAGCGGAGGGTATGGCAATAGGTTAAAAGGGGGATATAGAAGGGAGTTTAGATTTAGGGGAATGGGAGAATAAGGGAGGGATTGCTGGAGTGTTAGGTTAAGGAATAATGATGGGGTATGGCCCCAAGCCAAGACCTTTGCCTCTCCTTCCAAAAAGAATTTGGGTCCTATTTGTCTAGCCCCAGAAAACCCTTAAACTTTCTTTGACCTTACTCTGGTCTCAAATGGTTACCTGAGGCTATGCTCCACTCAACTGGCCTTTTCTAATTGACTCTCCCAATCTCCCTTTGAAAATCTAATGAAGCTTAGTCTTTGATCTCACCTTTGATCTTATCCAGACCCTATTCAAACTTCTTCCTTCTAGTTCCCTTCATTAACTATTCCCATTGTCTATTCAACCTCCCAGACATTCCCACTGGAATTCTCCCTAACCTCACCCCAGCTTCTGGATCTTTCTCCCAGCCTCTCCTCATAACATCCAAAATTATCTGAGTGTGTATATGATCTACCCTGGCCCCCATTTAAACGCTGAAATTTCCTCATGCCTGCTCATTCTTATGGGCATCATTAATGTTCAGATTCCTTAAGAGTCTGGCCTGTATGGCCCATCCCTAATAAATTTTATCTCTGGCTAAAAGATTTGGGTCAATTTCATTCAGGCAGGGCCTTCTGTGCCATGATTTTGGGGTCCCAGGACCCCAAGAATCTAGACCTCATCAATAGGAGGGTAAGATAGCAGGTAGAAGCAAAGTAGAGGAGTTAGGAGAGATAGGGAAAAAAAAGAGATATGCACGAACATAAAAACAAAGACTAGAAGTAGAATCTCTTAGGGAAAATATATGTTTATATGTATGTATGTATGTATGTATATATATATGTATAAGTATATGTACGTATCAATACCTATATATAAATATATCCAATGCTCAACTGTAGCCTTGGGGTGGTGGATGGGGGGAGGGAGGGGGAAAAAAAGAACAAAGTAAAAAGTGTACAGCAGAGAACAAAAGAAAACCTACAAGGAAGCAAAGAAAAGATGGACAGCTTTCAACACAATGCACATTATTTAATATATAGGCTTTCTTGAAATGAAAAGTTATTGCTATATATTTTTGAATCCCCTCCTATGTTCTGCTGTGCACATGACATTTTTTTCTTATTTTATATTTATTTATAATGGTTCTTTTCTTATTATGTATTTGTTTTAGCATTTGTCTAAAATAAAAAAAATTAAGAAAAAAAAGAATAATATTTGCTTGTTCATATCTTTAGCCTCTCTAATCACTTGAAGTGATAGGATCTAGGACCAACTCTTCTTTAGAGAAAGAATTAAGATGTCAGTGATAGGGAAGAAGGGAATGGGATAGACACGTGTTTTGTGACAGTCTTCTGGCATAAGGGAATCCCTCCTAGGAGGACATAGGGTTCCTCTATTGAGCCTTGCTTTCTACAAGTGGGCTTACAGTGTTATACTCCCCCAGTGTAGATATGGCCATCAATGGGTTAAATCCTTGTCTTGGTATCCAGTTTATGTCGAAGGAACAGCCCTTGGGCCAGCCAGAGATGTTGGGAAGAACAACCCTTTCATGAGTGCAGAAGCTGAGAATAACATGTAAAACAATGGGAATCAGTTCAATGCAAGCTTTTCTTGCAAGAATGGGGAAGAGGAAGAAAAGGGTACCTAATATACAACTCAGGCCTATGCACTAACACAAAGTATAACTCACTTAAGGGCATTCAGCAGGAAGGGAGTACTTCAGCGGGGAAGATATACTCCAAAGTGCCTCTCTGAGAGTGAGGCTCTTGTACTCTGATTTTGGGTGGGTCCCCATGGAGCTGGCCAATTTGCATTTTGGGGGTCAGAGCAAAATATTATTTGAGGGGTTTTGTTATCAGGAAGAAAAATAAGCTGGTGGTAAACAAAATATTTGGAGGACACAGCTGTATTAACCTTCAAAAATATTATTGTCAGTATTTTTCCATGAATATGTTCTACAAGCTTATAGCCTCCCATAAGGAGAAACCATCATGGTGGCCTCAAGGCCCATGAGGCCTAATCTTATAACAGTGGCTTCCATGTATAGATTCTACAAGCTACAACTTCCCTTAAGGGGATCCCAATCTTGTAACAATGTGGTTAGTCAATTATTCTTGAATATTAACCCAAACTGTATCTTTAACATAGTGTGATCTTCTCCTTGTTCAAGATTCCTACAAATGTTACTTGAAATCTTCCTGGGACAGAGTCAGGTGGAGGATGTGGGGATCTATAACAGTGTCATCCCTCTCTTTCTCTAAGCTATAAATACTTAATTTAATTGAACACTTAAACTCTTTCTGGCAGATTTGAGCCCAATTTTATGAATATTTTTCCTTTACCAAGTATTAAGTAGTAGAGACAGGATTCAAATCAAGTCTTCTGACTCCAAATCCAGGCTTTTTCTACTATGCCATGCTAGAAAGTTTTGTTAGATTGGTCCCAAAGAATATTGATAACTGCAGCATTTTTCTTTTCCCTCGATTTGTGCTTGCCATTTTCCTTAGAAAACATTTCCTTAAGTTCAAATTCAAGTCAGGCTCTCCAGAGATGCAAAGTAAATATTTTCATAACTTTAGTAGTTAAATCATGAGTTGCTTCACTCAGCATGTCTATGTGATCTTTGGGTGATGGCCAGAGCTTCAGTTACCCAAGGTGAATGACATATGAAGAATAACCGTGATTTTGGTTGACAAAAGATAATGCCCTCCTGCCCACCCCCCAACCTTTGGAAGGTTGAGCTCATGAGCTATAATTCAGCATCTGCCCTTTTCCTTTCGTAAGCCTATAAAGTTCACGGTGTTATTTGAACTTCATATCTTTGGCTACAACTTGTAGTTCTCCATGGAGGCAAACATAAAACTGTTGTTGAAATATTTTTGGCAGAACCCCCTGTCCTGAAAATCAAAAATCAAAGCTTTCCACAAGAAATTATGGCTAACACGTATATGGTAACATAAACATGTATTTGCTAACATGGATCGCATACATTACTAACCTATATACGGTTGTACACTAAGGCCTATTTCTTGATCTGCAGGTCGATAAATTAATTAACAAGCATAAACACTTTCTATTGGTTTGGGTTTGTGGGTTTTTTTTTTTGTTTGTTTTTTTGTTCTTCCTTCTCAAAGAAGACCATGACATCAGGAAGATGCTGCCGTGACTTGCAAATAAATTGGATTTGAGTGAGAGAGGGCTGTGCAAAATCACCAGCCTCACTTTCTCCACAGGAGAAGACCAAACTAGGAGCAGAAGATCCTCAGGGTTTCTGGCCAAAACAGAAACAATTAATACATTCACTCTGAGCCATCTGGCCCCCCAAAAATAACCATTAAGTGGTGCTTGGGCAGGGACCTATTGTTGGCCAATCAATGAGAAACTGAGTGATTTGGGTTTAAAAAATGGTTTTTAAGAAAGTCTAGCCAGTAAACCCCAAGATATCAAGGTAGGTTTCAGCCAGCAAAATTTATCTTCCTTTGGGCAAAGCACCCTCAGATAAGGGCATGATACCCCATGTGGAGGGAGGAGAAGAGAGAAGGAGCTTCATTGCTCAACTGTAACTGGCCAGTTGAGTCCCCCATGGGGCAGCTGGGACTACTCACAGATTGTTATTTGTCCTTGGTTCTGGAAGAGGACCTGGCATCAGGAAGACGATGGCATGACTTGCAAGTGAATTGGATTTGAGTGAGGCTGGTGACTTTGCACAGCCCTCCTTCACTCAAATCCAATTCACTTTCTATATATCATTTATACAAAATCATAAATTAAACATTTCCTGCCCTCAAGGAACCTACATTTAATAGGAGAAAACAGGAGCATCAGTGATTCAACTTTTTTTTTTCCTAAAGGCATAGTATTATTCTTGGCAGGGAGGAACTGCAGCTCATTATGGGAGAGTTGGGGGACTTGTCCATGCATATATGCTTAGTCTCATACATTTTGGGGAGGACTCTGTGCATGCCCTTTGAGAACCACAAAGTATCTATCAAAGAAATATCCAGTATGGAACACTGGGCCTGGAGTCAGGAAGACCTGAATTCAAATCTAGCCTCAGACACTTAACCTCTGTCTGCCTGTTTTCTCAACTGTAAAATGTGGATATGAATAGCACTTGTTTCTTGGGTTGTTGTGAGGATCATATGAGATAATATCTGTAAAGCACTTAGCACAGTACCTGGTAATAATACTAGTAGTGTTGAGGTTTAGGGGTGCTGGGGTGCTGGGACCCTGAAATAGCGACACATGGCTTCTACCCGAATGAATTTGACCCAAACCGTCTTTCAAAGACAAAAGACAAGGTTTATTAAAGATTGGGAGATTGGGCATAGGCCAGTTGATAGGATTATAGCCTCAGGCAGACGCCAGAGACTTACTTGATCAACTGCAACATTCAAGGAGAGTTCAAGGTGGGGTTTTCCAGAGCCTGTACCCCGTCATTCCCCCTTCAAACAAATGGGACCTAAATTCTTTTGGAGTAAGGAGCAAAGGTCTTGGCTTGGGCCCTGTACTCCAACAGTAGTAGTAGTAGTAGTAATAATAATAATAATATAATAGCTAACATTTATATAGTACTTACTCTGTGTCAGGCATTGTGCTAAGCACTTTACAACCATTACCTTATTTGATCCGCACAACAACCCTGGGAAGTAGCTGCTATTATTATCCCCATTTTACAGAAGAAGAAACTGAGGCAGACAGAGGCGAAGTGATTTACTCAGGGTCACACAGCTAGTAAGTGCCTGGGGAGAGATTTGAACTCAGGTCTTCTTCCCTCCAGGCCCACACTCTATCGACCTGCTCCACCTAGCTGCCTCAAAAAGGAAACAAATTATACTGAAAAATAGTTATCAAAATATTTTTTCAAAACAAGTTTACAGACCCCAGATGAAGAGCCCCTGCTTTGGTCCAACCTTCTCATTTTACAGATGAGGGAATTTAGGTGGATGGAAGTAAAATGATTTGCTTTAAAGTCCCTTCCCTTCCCCCACCCCCACCCAAAGAGGTGAAGGTGAGAGGGGAATATACTACTGGGAGAAGGAGAAAGGGAGAGGTAGAATGGGGTAAATTACCTCACATAAAACAGACGAGAAAAGGCTTTTATAGTGGAGGGAAAGTGCGGGAAGGTGAGAGAGAATGAGTGAATCTTATTCTCATCAGATTTGGCTTAAGGAGGAAATACCATACATACTCAGTTGGGTATGGAAAGCTATCTTACCCTACAGGAAAATAGGACGGAAGAGGATAAGAGAGCAGGGGGATGATAGAAGCGAGGGCAGATTGGGGGAGGTGATAATCACAAGCAAACACTTCTGAGGAGGGACAGAGTCAAAAGAGAGAATAGAATAAATGGTGGGGGGGGGCAGGATAGGATGAAGGGAAATATAGTTTTCCACAGCATGACTACTATGGAAGTGTTTTGCATGACTAAATAAGTAGAACCTGTATCGAGTTGCCTGCCTTCTCAATGAGGGTGGGTGGGAAGGGAGGAAGGGAGAAAATTTGGAAGCCAAAGTTTTAAAAACAAATGTTAAAAAAATTGTTTTCATGTGCAACTGAGAAATAAGATATACAGGCAATGGGGTATAGAAATCTATCCTGCCCTACAGGAAAATAGAAGAGGAAGGGGATAAGAGAAGGGGGGGGAGATAGAAGGGAGGGAAAATTAGGGGAAAGGATATTCAGAATGCACGCTGTCTTGGGTTTAGGGGAAGGACGAGATGAGGACAAAATTTGGAACTCAAAATATTGTGGAAGTGAATGTTGAAAACAATAAATAAATTAATTAATCTTTAAAAAAAAAAGAGAAGGGAATATACTCCAGAATTTGGGGACAACCTCTGCAAAGACATGGATTAAATGTGAGGAATGGCATGAGGACCAGTTTAGTTAGATTAAAATGTGCATGAAGGGGAGCCATGAATAAGAAGTATGACTGGAAAGCTGAGTTAGAATTGAGTCATGATCAACTCTAAATGTCAGCCATGTTAGTGTCTGATCCTAGGAGAAGCACTGGCCTGCAATGACAATCTATCTGTAATTTAAACAGTAGAGGAGTCTTTGGCTTGCCCGAGGATCAGAGAGTTTAAGTGACTTGCCCTTGGTCATACAGCTAGTATGGGGCAGAATCTAAAGCCTGGTCTCCTGATTTCAAATTCACAGCAGTATAGCTGAAAATATGAGACAGCCTGGATACAAACCCTACCTTTAATGTCTGATCTGTAATATGGAGATGTCATCTGTGAGAAATCTATAGTACAACAGAATTGCAATGTAGCAAAGCACTTTAAAACATACACTTATTATGAGAGAAGAGGCAGCTAGGTAGTGTAATGGATTAAGCTTTGGACTCAAAGTCAGGGATACCTTAGTTCAAATCCTGCCCCAGACAAATACTAGCTGTGTGACCCTGGGCAAGTCACTTAAATTCTGTCTGCCTCAGTTTTCTCATCTGTAAAATGGGATAAGAATAGCACCTACTTCAAAGGGTTGTTGTGAGAATCAAATGAACTAGTATCTCTAAAATGTTCTGTAAACTTTAAAGCACATCAAGATTATATATTATTAGTAGTTACTAAGAGATGTCAGAGAATGGCAAATGCCAAAAGTTTCCTTAGCCTTTATGATGTGTTGGATCTGAAGAAAGGGCGTTGGATTTGGAGTACAAGAGCTAGGTTCAAATCCTTAACCTTTCTAGGCCTCAGCTTCCCCATCTGTCAAATGAAGGGGTTGGACAAGTTGGCTTCTAAGGTTTCTTCCAGTTATATGTCCTAAGATGCTTCTTGTCATTTTTCCAGAGAAGAAAAACACCACTGGAACAGGGAAAGGACCGATGCATTTGAAGTCAGATAACCTGGGTCTGAATCTTGGCTCTGTCCTTTTCTACCCACATGATCTTAGGGAAGTCACTTCTCTCTGCGTATGGTTAGTTTCTGTAAAATGAGGGGGTGATCTCTAAATTTTCTTCTAGTTCCATTTCCTATGCTCCTTCTAGGAACTCTTCCAGAGAAGAAAAGTCAATACTAATTTAGAAAACCCTGAGCTTAAAGCCTGCCTCAGACACTTACTAGCTTTATGATCCTGGGTAATCACAACTTCTATCCACCTCCGGTTCCTCTTCTGTTAAACGAGGATAACCACAGCACCAAACTCACAAGGTTGTTGTGAACAGCAAATGAAATAATGTATGCAAAGTGTAACTTTGTAAATGTTATTATAACAATAATAATTAGTAGTAGTAGTAGTATTGCAAGGAACAATGGATTTGGAGTCAGATGACCTGAATCTGAATCATGGTTTTGCCAGTTTTCAGAGGAAGCAATCCAAGGTACCAATTACCATATGAAAAAACACTCTGAGTCACTAGTAGAGAAATGAAAACAAAAGCAAATAGGAGGTTCCTCGAGGTATTCATCAGATTACCACAGCTGACAAAAAGGTAACATGCCAAATGCTGGAGGGACTGTGGGAAAACAGGTACATTGACTGGTAGAGCTGTGAAGTAGCCTACCCATTCTGGAAAGCAATTTGGAATTATGACTAAAAAGCTATTAAATTATGAATACCCTTTGACCCAACCATAACACTATTAGTTCTATACCCCTAAAGAGAGCAAAGAAAGAAGGCACCCATATGCACAAAAATATTTATAACAGTTCTTTTGTGGTGGCAAAGAATTGGAAACTGAGGGGATGCCCATCGAATGGAAAATGTGGCTAAATAAGTTAGGGTACATGTATGGGATGGAATACTATTGTGCTGTAAGAAAGGGGACACTCTCAGAGAATGTGGGAAGACTTGTATGAACTGAGACAGAGTGGGAAGAGAAGAAGCAGGAGAACAATTCATTTCACAACAAGAACAATGTAAAGGCAAACCCTTTTCAAAGACTTGGGATCTCTCATCAAACTAATAGAACCAACCACAATTTCAAGGCACAGAAGTAGAATCATGCAGCCCACCTACTGATAGAGGGGATGAACTTAAGAGTTTTTGTTCTGGACTTGGTTAATGTGACCCGGCAGGTGGTTGGTGGAGTGGATAGAGTACAAGGCCTGGAGTCAGGCTCATCTGGCCTTCCAACAGTTACTACCTGTGTGACCCTGGGCAAGTCAAGACTCAGTTTGCCTCAGTTTCCTCAGCTGTAAAATAAGCTGGAAAAGGCAATGGCAATCCACTCCAGTATCTTTACCAAGAAAATCTCAAATGGGGCCACGAAGAGTTAGACACTGTTTCAATGTAGTTATTTGTTTTGCTCAACAATTTGTAACCAGTCTTGTTTTTCTTGCTTTCTCAGTGGAGGTTATGGGAGGGGGAGGAGGTAGGAGAGAGGGATCTGAAAATAAAAATTAATTAAATCTTTAAAAAATCTCGGCTCTGGCACGACCTTTCTGTGCCTCGGTTTCTTCATTTAGAAAATGAGGGGTCTGGCCACGCTGGCTCCTAAGGTCCCATCTGGGGCTAAATGACCTTTCGTTCCCCGGCACAGACACTTCATGTGCCTCTGGCATCTGACAGGGAGACACTCGCTGTCGCCTGTGGACGAAAGCGCAAGAAGGGTACGTGCCCAAAGTCGCCGGCCCCCGCGGAGCCCCTAAGTCCTGGGCCCCTTTGATTGGACTGCAGGCGTGCAGCTCCCCTGCTCGGGCGGCAATGCCAGACCCTGCCCGGGGTCTCCCCTCCAAGGTCATGCACGCCTGCAGCGAAACGCCCACACCGACGCTCGCTCCGGGCCGGCATCCCGGAGGCGCATCACACAAACCCTACCCTCCCACGCTCGCCTTCCACCCCACTGCCCCCCGACTATGTCGTCATCGCCGCCGGGCGTGACGTTCGCGGCTATAGGAGAATCTCGCTGCCACTCGGCCCTCGCTCCTGCACGCACCTAAGCCGACTCGGTTCCCTCTCCCTTCCCGGCTTCCCCATAATTGGCCGCGATCGGGTTGGCGCAGGTGATTGGCTCTCCCCAGAGAGCCGCTCGCGACTGGCTGAGTGAAGACGCCGTTCCCGCCTCCCCGCCCTCATTGGACCGCGGTTTGCACCGCCCAGGCCCAATGGCTGACCGGGACAATCCCCTCCCCCCGAAGCCATCTGCGCAGCGTCTCGGGCGCGAGAAGCTCCCGCCTCCTGTCAAGGACTTCAGGATCGACGCCTTCGGAGCACAACCTAGAACCGGAGGCTTCCGCGCCCTCGTCGCCGCCCTCGGTCTCGCCATGCCGTCGTCCATCTTCGCCGATGTGCCCCAGGCGCAGCCGGTCCTCGTCTTCAAGCTCACCGCAGACTTCCGGGAGGACCCAGACCCCCGCAAGGTCAACCTCGGAGTGGGAGGTGAGGATGCTGCGGGGGCGCGGGGGTAAGCATCGGCCATCCCGCAGCGCCACGCAGCCGGGCCTGGGGTCCAGCCCGCCTGCTTGGGAGCTGGAGAAACTGAGGCGGGAAAAGGGAGCCTACTGAATGGGAATGCAGCCTCTGACACGTCCGCCCTCGGAGGCACCTTGATCTTGAAAGGGGGAAGGGTCGAGGCTCCACCCCGACGGCGGTGGTCGCTGCCCGGGCCCCTGGCTGGAAGCCGGGTACGTCTCAGTGTACTCCGAGGCTCTTTCCTGGGGCCCCGCCAGGGTGTTGGCTTAAGGGATAGCCCTGGATCTGGAGTCCTTGGGTCTGGCTGGGTGACCTTGGGGAATATCGCTTTTCCGCCTCTGATATTAGCATAACAATATCCTCCTTTTCTCCTCCTCGGGATCGGAAGGGAGCGTGCTTTGGAAAGGTTGATGCGGAATGTCCGCCGGGAGGCTTGGAGTGGCCTTAGCGCGGACCGTGGCGGACCGTGGCGGCCCATTCCGGCCCATTCCCCCGGGACTCGTTTACCGTGAGAATGCCTCTCTGGGGTTCTGGTGACCTTGAGCAAACTCACTTTACCAGATAAAGGCCAAGGACACCCTCCTGGTGTCTGAGAGGCTGGCTGAGCTCTGTGACTCTGGCCAGCGGAATGACCTCCTTGAGTTGCAGCGCCCTTGCTTGTTAAAATGAAAAAGTTGGTCGTGGTAGCCTCGGAGGTCCAGTCCTGCTGTAACGCGACGTGATTTATTTGCTATTTCAGCATCACCACGTGGATGTTTGAGCTTTCATAGATAGTTTCTTGCCCTGTCTGTCCAAAAGGTTGCCAAGTAGAGGGAGAAGTAACCTGTGGGAGGAAACACAGATTAATAGGGTTGGAGATGTGAGGGAAGAAAAATGGGTTAAGCAAAGGGTGAATGGAAGGAGGGTTGGTTTTTCTCATTGTAGCCGTTCTTTGTACAACACAGAAATACCGCCTGTACACAAGGAGGATCCGTTTTAGGGATAAGAGATGGCCAGAGACAAAATGTTTTATCAAACAGTAAATTGAAGGACACGTGTATGTTTGAATTTTAGGGATAAGAGGTAGCTAGAGACAAAATGATTTATCAGACAATAGATTGGAGGAAGTGTTTGAATTATCCTGAATGGTGGTGGCATAATCATCTGCAGACAGTTCTTTGCCTAACCCTGTAATACGTATATTCTGCTGTGTTCTTTTCCTATTCTAGAGAAATGATGTTCGTCTAAGGCAGGGGTGGGAAACTTGTGGCCTCAAGGCCACATGTGGCCCTCTAGGTCCTCAAGCACAGCCCTTTGATTGAATCCAAACTTCACAGAACAAATCCCCTTAATAAAAGGATTTGTTCTGTAAAACTTGGACTCTGTCAAAAGGCCACACCCGAGGACCTAGAAGGCCACAGGTTTCCCACCCCTGATCTAAGGATAATTCTCTTTAAAAAAAAACAAAAACCCATTATAGGAAGTTATTTGGGTTTTTCTTCATGTTATAATATATTAATTTCTTTGGTTCTGAAGCTGTTAGGCCAAACAAGTTATCTCAGTGTTTCCTGTTGATGTGGAATAGATAGATTCTGCCTTTTCTAGTCTGAACCGTTGATTTAGGGTCGGATAATAGTGGTGGGCACGTCTCTTTTTGTAATTTAAAAAAAAGCTGTTGGGACTGAGCTTTATTGTGATGATGTCTTTATAATGTTCTTTTTAGAATTTCAAGTAGCTCTCTTTTTTTCAAAGTTTTCAGAAACATTTTATCTGTTGGGGGGCAAGTTGGGGATTCCTAGTGTGGAAACTCCTTCTACCATGCAGACCTGCAGCTTCTCTTAGAGTTGCCTGGCTGCCCTGAGAGGTTTATCAGTTTACCTATCAGTTTACCTCCGGCCTTATCAGAGGTGGTACTGAAACCCAGGTTTTACTGGCTTCAAGAACAGGCCTCTGTCCACTTCATCATTAGGATGCAGAAGCAAAGAATCTTAGGTTCCTAAGACCATCTAGTCTCATTTTGCAGATGAAGAAAGAGGGAAAGTGAACTGGCCCCAAAGTCACGTTCAGCCGCATTATAATGGCATTTTTAGCATGTCATGTGAAGTCTTCAGAGGCGTTTAGATTCTGGGTACTAAAACTCTGTTCATTACCAAATCTTCACTCGGGGCAGCACCACTGTCTTAGTGATCTAACTGGTTACATTAGTAGCCAGTACATGACCTCTTTGCATCATTGCATCCTTGGATTATTGTTTATACTTTGCTACTATATTTCCATAGACCTGAGATTGTAAGCTTAACAACTTCCTTTATGGAGAACTTACTACTGTGTAAGAAAATAGTTTCAAGGGAAACGCAGGGGAGATGCCCAGCCCACTCTACTGTAATTGGTTGCATATTATTGTAAATTTGTCAGTGATTAATGTAGTATAGTTTCAAGAACCCTACTACTTAGTTTTTGAATCAGAAGGACTGCATTCGAATTTAAGTTATTACACCTACTTACTTGACTGTGTGACCTTTAGCAAGTAGTTATGAATCTCTCTGGGGACTTACGAGTCCCCTAATTTGTAAAATGAGAATAATAATATTACACTACTCATTTCATGAATAAATAATACTGTACCACTCATTGTGTTGGGGGAGGGGAGTGCTATGTAAATCTTATTTGGCAGATTGGTCTATAGGTGGTACAGTGGATAGAGTGCTGGACCTGGAGTCAAGAAGACTCCACTTCCTTAGTTTAAATCCTATATCATACACTTAGTAGCTGTGTGATCCTAGGCAAGTCACTTAACCTTGTTTGCCTCAGTTTCTTCATCTGCAAATGAGCTGGAGAAGGAAATGGCAAACCTTTCTAGTATCTTTGCCTAGAAAACACCAAATGGGGTTACAAAGAGTCAGACATGACTGAAAAAATAACTGAGCAGCAACAAATCTTTTTTTGTGTGCAAGTCACAAAAGAATTTTATTAGGAAAAGTATTTCCTGCAATTGACTACTAGATAATTAATCCTACTTAACTAAAGGATTTAGTTTTTAGCGTACAGATCCATTAAAAAATGATCCTTTTATTTTCCAAAGCAAAGTGCTTTTGTTTTGTTCTGCATGGCAGATGAGAAATGGTTTTACTTCTTTCCATTTAAATATTCAAGAGAAATTCCCTCTAAGAAATATACTTCCTTTTCCTCTTCTACCAGCCCCCCTCCCAACCCTACCCCCAATCCTCCAGGATTAATGAAACATTGCCTTGTCTTTTAAGGTTAACATCTGATATGGAATCATGGGAAACAAACTGTAAGCTTTAACACTAATTAAAATGAAACATATATTAAATATTGTTTAAATTTTAAACAGTAAATTTTTTTCTTCTACTTTAAATATTGACATCTTAGTTTGTCATTAATGGGATCCTGAAAAGACCTCTGCCTGAATCACTCAACAATAACCAAATCTTAACAGTGCCATTTAAATGACCTGTTGTTGTTATAGTCTATTTAGCCAAACTGTTCTCATTCTTGTATTCACATAGTTTCTTTCCCCAGATTTTTGTTTCTTGATGTGATACTTCAAAATTTGACCTGTTAGTTTATTGCTAAAGGGAATTCATGATAAGGAAACTCCCTTTATATAGTCTTAGATTTAGAGATCTGCATGGGGGTCCTGAGGGATTGAGTGTTTTTCCCTGTATCGCACTGCCAGCATGTGCCTGAGGCAGATTTGAAACCTGGTCATTTAGTTAATGAAGTTTCTTTTTTTTTTTAATGTAAATAGTGTTTTATTTTTTCCAGTTATACATAAAGACAATTTTAACATTCACTTTTTGTAAGATTTTGGGTTCCAAAATCTCTCCCCTTGACCCTCCCCTAGATGGTAAGCAATCTGATATAGGTAATAAATAGTTTGTAGAGGCCTCTTATTATGTGCAGGCACTGTACTAAGCACTGAGGATACAAAGAAAGGTAGAAGACAGTCCCTGCTTTCAAAGGGCCCACAGTCTAATGGGGAGGTCCACATGCAAACGACTACACACAAACAAGCTATGTCCAGGATAAATTGGAGATAATCACACTAGGAAGACATTAGCCTTAAGGGGATCAGGAGAGGTTTCTTGTAGAAGATGGGATTTTATTTATTTATTTATTTTTTTAGGCAATTGGGGTTAAGTGACTTGCCCAGGGTCACACAGCTAGTAAGTGTCAAAGTTTTTGGTCTGAGGCCAGATTTGAACTCAAGTCCTCCCAACTTCAGGGCTTGTGCTTTATCCACTGTGCCGCCTAGCTGCCCCAGAAGATGAGATTTTAGTTGGGATTTGAAGGGGGCCAGGGAAGCTTAGAGGCAGAGATGAAGAGGGTGAGCATTCCAGCCACTAGATGGCCCGAGAAAATGCCTGAAGTTGGGAGGTCTTGTTGGAGGAGCAGCAAGAAAGTCAATGTCAACTGTACCAAAGAATATATTTGGGGTACAAGGTGTAAGAAGATAGGAAAAGTTCTTCCTGACCTACCTCTTATCATAATTTAGGCAACCTCTTATCATAATTTAAACAAAGGAAAACATCACAATGTGATACAAATAAGTTCACAGACCCGAGCTTAAGAACTCCTGGTTCTTGTATATAGTATTCTTAAATATATATATATATATATAGTATAAGAATGCAGTATTCTTAAAACCCTAGTGTTGTCAAGTCATTATAACCATGTAAGAAGAATCGGGAGAATTGTGATCTTCCCTTAGTTTCTATTCACTGTAGTTCTGAGTTGTCCCTTTGAGGGGGAGTAGATGTAACAGGAAAGGAGTAGGTTGGGACTTATGTACATGTCTTTGAGGGTGCTCTTGAGCTAATTCATCCTCTGGGCCTTGTTTACTGCCTCTTTTGGACTCTGCTGATCTTAAAAGGGTGTCTTGGTTTATAAAGTCCTGCAAAACAAAGATCTCAGAGACAAATCTATCAGGGGGCCCGGAAAAAATGACCATAGTAGATACTCAATTTCACTGGTACAACTGCCTCTTATTGAAACCCTTCAGCTCTGTATTAAGGTCATTAGGCAAAGGGCACTGATAATAGGATCAGACCTGCATATATGTGGTCCCCGGTTTGTGTAGGAAGAAGAGGAATCAGCAAAAGGTAGCATTAGTCAGTTTTCCATGTGCAAATTTGTACTCAAAAAATGCCAAAAATTTTCTAGGACACACTGAATGTACTAGAGATTAAGTAACCATAGCCATTTCTAGATTTCTCTACAAAAAGAGAAAATTTTTTATTTTACTCTTCTTTTGGACTCAACCATGTTATCCCATTTATCATCCACCTTATTCACCAATCTTGGCTCTGAATGAGTTTGGCCTGCTTCCAGAAATGAAATCTATGCTACAAAGATTGAAGACTTGCTATCACCCCACAGGAATGCCCTCTAAGCTCTTAAGGAGAGCTCCAAAAATAGAATGAGTGGTGGCAGCTTCATTGCAGTAAATATATAGCTTCGTGACAGTGAACCACACTATTGGCATTTTTTTAAAATCAAGCGTCTTATTTTAAAGTTATACTTCCACAAATTAACCTTTACATTTTTGATGGGGGTACTAGATCGCTAACTGGTCCATTGAAAGAATGAAGAAAAATGTCTCTAAGTGTTTTACCCTACACCATGCACCAAGTATACAAAAGTGAGGCTGTACAGGCATGCTAATTGGTGGAGACAGCACATATAGATAGCACACAGTAGCAGCCAGGGAAGGGAATTTTGATCTGGGAAGTCACAGGGAGGGTGAGAGGAGCCATATGACCGTTGACTGTCAGGCATGGTGTGTGTCTCTCAATTTCAATCAGCATTTGACTTCCATAATAACCTTGTAGATAAAATGGTGAAATATGGACTGGGTGAATGGGCTGTTGGGTGGTTTCATGGATCAGCTTGGTATAATGGAAAGAACAATGGACTTGTGTTGTTGTAAGCAAAGTACTTTGTAAACCATAAAAGTGCTCTGTAACTATGAACTGCTGTTCTTATTATTTACTTTCTCAGAGTGTTGATTAGTGCCTTGGTGTCAACTTGACGCAGCTCTGGTGGGATTCCGCAGGGACTTTGGGCCTATTCTTTCTTTTCCTTTTCCTCTCTTATCAGTATGTTTACTTTTATTAGTCAGCCAGAGAAAACATTTCCAAGCAAAAAGGCTCTTAGTGAAGTAATGTGGTTTCCAAAAAAAAATGGGAATAGAATATTGCCCCTCTAAATCTGGGTCATGCTCTCCCACCCCCAGAGACACGTACCTGTCACTGGGAACAGAGTACTCACCTAAGGACATGCACAGAGGAGTAAACATGCCCGTGGCTGGGCATACATTTGGGGAAAGGAGGTCACACAGGTAGGGAACTAATGTGGTGCGTGCATGGAAAGGCATCTTGTGCCTCCCGTGCTGTAGGCCCTACTCTTTTCAACATTTTAATCAATAATTTGGATGAAGGCATGCTTATAACTGTGCAGGTAACAGAACTGGGGAGAAGAGCTAATTGGATAGGTGATAGCATAATGATTCAGAGCGTTTCTAACAGGCTAAAACCCAGGCTTGGGTTGAGTACATGAAATTTGATAGGGGTAAGTATAAAAGACTTCATTTAGATTAAAAAAATCAGTTGTGTAAGTACAAGGTAGGACATGCATGACTACTCAGCTGTTCATTTGAAAAAGATTTGAGGGGTTTATTTTTTCACCAGCTTAATGTGAATCAGACTATAATGCAGCTACTAGGAAAGCTGATACAATCTTAGGCTCCATTAATAAAAACATTGCATCGAGATCATGGGGAACAGTAGGCCCATTGTTTTTCATGCTGCTCAGTGCACATCTGGAACATTGGACTCAATTCTGGGGGCTGCACCTGAACAGTGACATTGCTAAACCAGAGGTGGAAGATTAAGATGATAAGGAGATCTGGAAGAAGACAAGAGCAAGGGGAATAGAATGACTCGTTTTTTGTTTTTTTTGTTGTCTTTTTTTTGGGTATTAGAAAGGGAGTCACACAGAGGAAGATGGTGTGTACTTGGGTTCTGTATTGCTGTAGATGTCAGAATTAAGAACAGAAGTTTTGAGGGGGAACATTCTCAAATTATATTTAAAAGAATTTTTTCTTATAATTACAGTGGTCTTAACAGTGCAATAAGCAACCTCATAGAGCCTTAGGACTAGAAAGAACCTTAGTCAGTTGTTTCATTTGTGTCCAACTCTTCATGACCCCTTTTCTTGGCAAAGGTGCTGAAGTGTTTTGCCCTTTCCTTCTCCAGCTCATTTTACAGATGAGGAAGTGAGGCAGATAGGGTTAAGTGACTCGCCTAGGGTCACACAGCTAGTAACTCCTCTGGAAGAGGAGTCTTCCTGACTCCAAGCCTGGCACTCTGTGCACTATGGGGCCACCTGTCTGCCTCAGAAAGAACCTTAGACCAGAGGTTATCTAATTCAACCCCTTCATTTTACAAATAAGGAAACCGAGCCTCAGAGAACTTGAATGACGTAGCCAAGGTCACACAGGTGGCAGGTAGTGTGAAAAGCATCTAAAACTTAGAGGTAGCTTGGTGCACTGGAAAGTATGCTGGACTTGCAGTCAGAGAACTTGGGTTGGTAACCCTGCCTCTACCACTTACCCCTTTGTGACCTTGGGAAAATCACTTCTGAAATGAGGGCTTGGACTGGATGACCTCTGCAATTCCTTCTAACTCTAGTTCTGTGACCTTTTGACACAATCTTTTCCATCACACTCCACCGAATGAGGTAATGGACTATTGTCTTTAAGGCCTCACAAGCATCCACTAGAGTACCATTTGTTAGGATGCTCCAGAAAAGATCCTGGCTGTCATCTAACTCTAAGATATATTAATAGATTATATAAATCATAACTGTCACAACTACTCCGGAAAGTAAAGTAATAAGCAGGAATTTGCCCTTCGGCGAAAATGGTGAAATAAACGTAATTTAAATTAACAAATAAACAGCCAAGGATCAACAGACACTGGAATATAAGAAAATGCAGCAGGACTAGAACTGTTTGTGGAAGTGAAGCCTTGGATGATTGAATAATGCCTCATTGGAGGGTTTTTGTCAAAGGGCTTTGCTCACGATTGATTCTAGTAGGTGCTAACTATGTATGGCCAACGAGTTGTTCATTGCCTTCTAAAACTTCTCTGCCCCCACCTACTGTTTTCATATTCATAGGAACAAAATCCACCCCAAAAAGGTAGCAATCCTTTTCTGAAAATTGGAAAGCTTTCATTTTGGTGAGGGTACATCTGAACTATTTTATCATGTTCATGCATCTTTTCTCTATTCACCCCGAAATAGGTAACATGTTTAGTGACTCATTATCAGCTATACTTCAGAGTAATCATAGGAAATTTCTAATATATTTGGAAGGGAGTATGGAAGTAAAGATTTCTCTTATTGAAACAGTTTCAGGTAGTTGTATTAGGCTCAGTCAGTTTTATGGGCTGGTAAGAGCAAAGATAACCAGTGGATGGTCTTTGTGCTCTGATAATATCCTCATAAATCCCCACAAGCAAGGCCAGGACTTCAGAGGCCACTTTGGCTGCAGATCTGGTTGGAGCTGGCTTTGTTTACAGGTAGGGTGGGGTTTAGCACAACCTGATTGAGAGTAAATGCCGCCAAGACTAGGAATGCAAGGACATAACTAGAATCCTGACATTACTAGGATTGTTCAGAGGGAGGGGCCTTCTCACGGTGTCAGTATGGCCTTTTGACAGAGGAGTTAATATTACATCTGATATTAACAACATTCCTGTCAGTAGTTTACCATAGTACCTGGCACATAGTAGGCCCTTAATAAATACTTGTTGACTGATGCCTCTGCAATAAAATTCAGACTGTCATTTAAGGCAACTCACAATCTGGCTACCTTTCTAAACTTTTTTTGTATTACTACCTATAATGTACTTTACCTTCTCCCATGTTACAAGAGCAATTTTCCCCTAAAGGTGCATTTTGTGCCTACTTCAGAAGTGCCCTTCACCCAACTAGCCTATAGTGCTTTCTTTCTTCTAGATATTCCTAGGGCGCTTTACTACTTATCTGTGAACTTTTAACCTTCCTTCTGTAGAATATAAGCCCCCCTCCCCCCAGGACTGGAAGGAGCTTCCTTTGTCTTTCTATGTCCTTATACCCTTTAAGAGGTAAGAATTGAATGGCTTTGCTTGTCCCTCAGACTTGTGCCTGACTTTCTGTGCTTTTAGTGTCCTTTAAGGCAGGGGTGGGGAACCTGTGGCCTCCCGGCCACATGTGGCCCTCAGAATCTTCAAGTGTGACCCTTTGACTGAATCCAGACTTCACATATTCTGGCCAAGGGTCGCATTTGAGGACCTAGAGGGCCACTTGTGGCCTCGAGGTTCCCCACCCCTGCACTAAGGCTTAGTGACTAAGCCATTGGGCCTTGGTTCTATCAGGTGGAATGGGTTTGTTCCATTAAGCTGCCCTTAATTTCTTAGGTGTTTGGTAAACATCAATTATATGAGGTTTGTGAGGGTTAGAGGGGTTGGTACAGTATTGATTAATCTGTGGTACAAATGCAGCCTGGATGAGAAATGGCAGTTACGTGGTTAAAGCAGTTCATGTGTCTTTTCCTTTTGTCATGGGTACTTAGCTCTAAGGAGGGCTTACTACTTAATGACAAAAAAATTGTCAAACCTCATTGATGGTATTCCTGCCAATCATACTTAGCAACACACTGAAACATTTTAAAAAACTAATTTATTGCTATGCTCAGAGCATAGACCCAAGGACACAGTGGGCTGGGAGCAGCAGTTTCAGCAACATCATATAAGTCTTAGGCACATCATCAGCATGATGAATACCATGGAATTTGACCTGGGACCAAAGGGGAAGGCACAAGATTTACACATTAAAGAACAAATAGCAAAAAGGGAAGATCTGTATCAGGTAAAATTATGAAAATGAATAACTATTGGGGATAAAACTGGAATTTGTGGACTAACCATTGACACTGGAGCTATCACTAGTTCTTTGACATCTTAATTAAATAGAGGTAAAAATTCTGGCATCCCTAACCATTTAATCACCTGAGCTAAACTTTGAGGTCTCACCTAAATTCTGCAGGCTCCAGCTAGTAATGTGAGCTGCCATTTTAGGCAAATGGAGGTAATAAAGCCAAGCCAGAAAGATTTTAAGACACTAACTTGCCTCAGCCTGGAAGCACATGTAATAGGGGTAGGTGGGAATGAATGGTATGAATTCTTGGAGTATTCAGACTTTGGCCAGTCCTCAGGTGGAATAAGGTTTGCTGAAGACTCAAAGAGGGGAAACTTGAGTTGAGTCTTAGGGGAAGTTGGAGGTTCAAAGAGGGAATACATTTTTGGCATGAAGAACTGCCTGTCCAAATGAATGGAAGTAGAAGATGGCATATTTGTTATGGGAACAGCAAAGTAGGCTAGTTTAGTTGGAACAAAGAGCGAATGAAGGGGAGTAATGTGAAATGAATCTAGAAAGGTAGATTAAAAGAGTATTGGTATATTGTAAAGAATTTTATATGCCATGCTGAAGAATCCATTTAACTTAGAAGTAATGGGGAGCCATTGAAGAATCTTGAGTAGGAAAGTGGTGTGGTTTGGTCTAAGATTATTTTAACTGCTATATGGATGATGGATCAGAGAGGTTAAGAATGGAAATGGGGAAACCAATTAAAAATCTATTGGAATAGTCCTTATGAGAGGTTGTGATGGCCTAAATGAGGGTAGTGACTGTGTGAGTAGAGAGGAAGACAGGTGCAAGAGAAGGTACAATCAACAAGACCAGTAACTCCTTGGATATGGTGGTTTGAGGGAGAAAGGAATTGAGAATGATTCTGCGGTTGCCAAACTCCATACCTGGAAGAGTTGTAGTATTCTCAAAAATATATAGTAAAGTTTGGAGGAGGGGTAGGTAGCGTTAGGGGACTGGGCAGGGGGAGGGGAGGGAAACAGTCCTCTTTTTTCACATTTTAAGATGCCTGTGGGATATCCAAGGGAATTCTGTTCATGTTCAAGTTGGGCTATTTTGAAATAGGTCCCTTCCAACTCTGCAGTTCAATGATTCTAGGAGTTTTTGTACCTTGACCCTTACTTGGAGGAGGAATTGATGGCAGTAGCAGCTAGCTACCTGTTTTTGAAATATAGGTGTATTCCTAAGTTATCTTTGGTTATTAACTAGTAATGCATACTCTAGAGAAATGAGATATTGTTTCTTCTACCCCTTTCTGCATTCGCGTATAAATTTGTAGGAGCAGAGTGTATCTGGTGCCTGAATTTTTCCCTTTGTGGTCAAATTTCTTAGGCACATTTGGCCCAGTTTGAGAACATTGATTTCCACCACTAGATGTAAGGAGAAATACTGGACATGAGGGGCTAGATAATACACAAAGGGAGAAAAGATCCCTGATTTTTAATGATAGGAATGAAACATCAAGAAAGTGAACCCAACGACACTATGGCCTCAGCAGAATGTGTAAGGTTTCTTTATGGTGATCACTTTACTATAGGACTTTATTAATAGTTTTCTGTACTGTATTGAAGAAGGAGGTGAGAAGCCTTTCCGTCATGCCAAACTTTCATACAAAGGGGGATTCTAGTAAGATATTCCTCTCTGTCTTGCAGCATATCGCACAGATGATTGCCAGCCCTGGGTTTTGCCAGTAGTGAGAAAGGTGGAACATCAGATTGCTAGAAATGACGCTTTAAACCATGAGTACTTGCCTATCTTGGGATTGCCAGAGTTCCGGAGCAATGCTTCCCGAATTGCTCTTGGGGATGACAGCCCAGCTATCAAGGAGAAGCGGGTAAGTTCTGGGTAAGGAATCATTTATCCTTTAACAACTTGTGCAGGAAATTCACACAAATGATACTTTGAAGCAAACAAAATGCTAACGATAAGCAAGACCAGATCAAATAACTGTAGGCTACTATGTAGAAAGCATGTCCTTTGGTATACCTTCTTGGCTGACTAACACTTTATATGAATTAACTTTGATCATACCACTCCCTTCTAATTTTGCAAACATCCAATTCCATTTGGTCACCTAGTTGTTAATTTCAGCACATTAGGAAGTTACTAATCAAACAAGTGTCTGACAGTCCCTATTTTGTGTTTATGATGCTGAGCACTAAGGGGTAGCTAGGTGGTGCAGTGGAGAGAGTGCTAGGCCTGGAATCAGGAAGATTCATCTTTCTGAGGTTCAGATCTGGCCACAACCACTTACTAGTTGTGTGACCCTGCGCAAGTCACTTAACCTTGTTTGCCTCAGTTTTCTCATCTGTAAAATGAACTGGAAAAGCAAATGGCAAACTACTTCAGTATCTTTGCCAAGTGTCATGAAGAGTCAAGACATAACTGAAAATGACTGAACAACAAATGTTACATTACGAGTTCCAAAGTAGAAGAAATCTTCAAGAGCTGATTAAAAAAGACTTAATACAATTAAAACTTGAGGGCCTTTGAGGATGGGCAAAATCTGAAGAGATGAAACAGGATCTGGGTTCAAATCCTGTCTTTGATAACTATTGTATGGCTAGCTGCAACTCTTAATGACAAATCTGCTTTTCTGGATGGAGTTTCCATACTAGGAATTTCTCGTGCTGACAAAATAACAAATCCAGGGCCTTCTTCCCCCCCACCCCCAACCCCCCAGATAAATGAATGAATGAATGAACAAACAAATAAAAGATTTGTATAGGGAAAAGGAGAGCATTTCCATTTAAGGGAACAGGACAAATTAAGTCAAGAAAGCAGAACTAAACACAGCATAATTGTGTGATAATGCGCTACTGTCTTTTGCCTAACTGGAGTTTGTAACAAAGAACATGTTACCGAGGTAGTTTGGGGAAATAAGTTCGAGCAGGTAGACTAGTGCCAAGCCTTGGGACGAGTTTGGTTTTTATAACCCTGGTGCCTGGTCCTGTGCCTTGCACGTAGTAACCACTTAACAAATATTTGTTGAAGTCAATTTACTAAAGAATTATTAATTGAAGATTTTAATTGAACAGGATTGCTAAATGAATTTGAACAGTACATTATAGAGTGCATTGGAGAAGAGGAGCGTGGGAATACGGCGAAGAGGCTTTTGCAATAGTCTAGTTATATCTGTTGCCATTTCTAGGCTGCCCTTTTCTATGTGTGGGGGGAGGGAAGGGTTGGAAAGAGTTGCCAGTTCTTGGCATAGAGTACCCACAATGTAGGCATCTAGCTTTTTCCAGGTCATAAGTAACACCTAAGAGAAGCAAACAGATCTAGGAATCCTGCATTTGGAGCGCCAACATTCTGGCCACTCTCTAATTTCCTTCTTGACAGACAGTTGCTCACATGAGTAATAAGCAGAATTTCAGGGTAGAGTTATGCTTTCCTTCCTTGAGGATCTGGTAAGATCTGAGGAGGGAGGGTTCTTGGGAACCAAGGTCAGTGAGGAATTTTTTGTATTTCTTGTTACGAGTATTGGCTTAGTTTAGATGTGATTTATTTGTCTCATGGATACAAGACAATACAAGAAAAAGCTGGCAGTGTGTGATGGATGAGATAGGAAAGTTGTTACATAACATCACTGTCTGAGAAGCACTAGAAACCTAAAGAACCAGATTGAGAGTTAGGCATCTTGGCTCTTTTTCTGCTGCAGTGACTGAGCTGCCAAGTAGGTTTAGAGAAATCACTTCTAATCAGGTACAAGGCATCAGTCAAGAAATAAATACATATTGAGGGACACCAGTCAGATTGTTTTCATAGCCTTAATTTGAAAGCAACATTTTTATTGTAAGAAGAAATCAGAGATTGTATGATTTGAAAACACTTAGTGGGTTAAGACTGTGGCTATTGCCAACAGCAAATTCTTCTGCTAAGTATATTAAATAGACATAGACCTGGTGTTGCTGTTTCAGGTCCCATGGGATCGGTGAAAATTAGTGAAAAGGGAACGAGCTGCATGGTTTTTGTTAGTATCTGTATACTTTTCAATATAGGCATATCAAGGGTCAGCTTATCTTAGTTGAGAGAGACTCATCACTAGCTTAGCCACAGGGTAATTAAATTTTTCAGCCACAGCAATAAAGCCTTAATTAATCTATAGCAATTTAAGATACATACATGCACACACATATCAATATAAGAATTTATGAGCTAAGACCCATGTTTTGGGGCATTCACTTTTTCATTGTTTGTCTTTCAGGTTTTATTAATATCTTTCATTTTTATATCGCCTACATTTTCTCCTCTCCCAGACCCATTATTTCTTATTGCAAAAAAAAAAAAAGTTCAGCAAAACTACCTTACACATAAAAAAAGTCTCTAACTTACAGTATTTTACACTTGTAGGCCCCTACTTCTGTAAAGAAGAGAAATAGTTTTCTCATGCTTATTGTAATTACGGTAGTAATTGTTTCTTACAGAACACTAATGATCTGTTATATTCCATGCATATTCCATGCGCCACAACTTGTTAGCTATTCTCCAGTCAATGGGTATCTACTTTGTTTGCAGTTTTTTGGTACTATAAAAAAAGTACTGCTATAAATATATTCTTGTATATGGGGTCTGTCATTTTGTCATTAGCCTCCTTGGGGTCATGCCTATCAGTGTAATCTCCAGGTCAAGGGATATAGACATTTTAGTCACTTCACATAATTCCAAATTGTTTTCCAAAAGGATTGGAGCAATTCATAGATGTACCAGCAGTGCATTAATGTGTCAGTCTTTCTGTAAGCTCTTCAAGATTCTCTTCTTTTGGGGCAGCTAGGTGGTGCAGTGGATAGAGCACGGGCTCTGGAGTCAGGATGGACCTGAGTTCAAATCTGGCCTCAGACCAAACACTTGACACTTACTAGCTGTGTGACCCTGGGCAAGTCACTTAACCCCAATTGCCTAAAAAAAAAAAAAAGATTCTCTTCTTTTGTCATCTTTGCCAATTTGCTATGTGTTAGATGAAACCTCATAGTTGTTTTCATTTGTATTTCTATTAGTGATCTCAAAAATTCTTTTGCATGGTTGTTAATAATTTGCAATTCTTTTGATAACTGTTGTGTGTTCATATTCTTTGACCATTTAACAATTGGAAGGTGGCTTTGGCTCTTCTATTCTTGTTTTCTTAATAACTGATTAGTGTATGGTCATTCACGTTTAATTTGCAAATACTCTGATTCAAGCTTGTTAGCTTAAAACATTAGGTAGATTTAATTCTTAATCTGGTGTACTCTACCAATAAAGATAGACTTAGGCAGCAGAGCTTTTTCCTTTCTCTGCTAAACAGTTATTGGTATTCTGGCATCTCAGAATTAAAGGATCCACGCATTAATAGGAAAATGTGTGTGTGCATGTGTGAGGATGCTCAATCTGAAAACTAATCCACCCTATATTTCACTGAACTGATGTGACTTATGATGCAACTCTTAAGAGGAGATGAAACTGAGCAGAGGGAAGGATTAAAGGAGTATAACATATGATGTCAGAATGTCTCTGAAAAACATGGGACACATTACTACAAGATGGATCAGTCTGACAAGTTGAAACCATTTCATTTCATGTGTTTTCTAAGGAATTGAGAACTCTGGGTTCAGATTCTGCAGCAGAGAAACATCCTACAGTGATTTTTAGTCTCTGGAAAATATCAGAACTTCACTACCCAACCACTGATCATCTTTCTCTGTTTCAGATAGGAAGTGTGCAATCTTTGGGGGGAACAGGCGCCCTTCGAGTTGGAGCCGAGTTCTTACGCAAGTGGTACAATGGAACGAACAACGCAGCCACTCCTGTCTATGTGTCTTCTCCAACCTGGGGTGGGTTTTCCATTGTCCGGGAAGGATGTAAAGAGAGAACAGGAAAGAATGATCCTTTTGACTTCGTTATTGGTCACAGAGAGAATGTTAACAAAACCTTGAGTTGACTTGTGGGTTATGTGTCAGTAACCTGATGCTAGACTTCAGATTTCACCAAGAATAAATGGTAAAAATGTGAAATCAGAATACTGGACAGGCAGATAACTTGGTAGCCGGACATACCACTACAATAAATTGGAATTGCAATTGTAATGTAACTAGTAGAATTTATATAAAAAATTCTTATCAATGACCCTGTCCCAGGAAGTCTCATAATAAGAAAGAAGTCTTCAAGACTTCTAAGAAAAGGTCTGTATTTATTGTGGAATTTTAAATTATAGCAAGCGGTGTTTGTGAAACACTTTAACTTTGTATTTTCAGAAAATCATAATGGTGTGTTTGGTGCTGCTGGCTTTACGGACATCCGAACATATCATTACTGGGATGCGGCTAAGAGAGGGCTTGACCTTCAGGGCCTGCTGCAAGATATGGAGGTGGGAGACTTATTTATTCATCCACTGATACACTTTTATCTATCTACCTATCTGTCTTCTCTTATCTAACTTAATGGAAAGTTACAGGGAGCCTTGTGGCATTAGGAAGGCTTTCTAGGAGAAAGAAGGGATCTTGTCTTTGGGTTGAGAAGGGCTTGAGCCACTTTCCTCAAATCAGGTGGTGTTTTCTGGGGTTTAATTACACGTATGGAACAAATCCAGCTTCCTCATTTCCTTCATTGGCTTACCAAACCAATACTGATTCTACTTCCTGATATTTCTTGTTGATGCCAGCCAGAACTGATGCATATTACTTTTCTTCAGAATGCTCCAGAGTTCTCTATCTTTGTCCTTCATGCCTGTGCACATAACCCCACTGGCACTGATCCAACTCCAGAGCAATGGGAGAAGATTGCTTCTGTCATGAAGGTAACTGCTACTTTCAGACATCTGTCCATGATGCTGTTGATACAACCAAATACCTTTTTAATGCATGTACTGGTATGATTCCAAAACCCACTTGATTGATGGCATAAAGGCATCAGTCAATCCAGAGAATCATCTCTCTCAGCAAAATCCATCTTAATGTTTTTAGAACCTTGTTGTACTGGTACAGTTGGCATTAAATATCAACGTTGAAAGATACTCCGTGTGCACTAAAGTTGGGGTTGTGATCATCCCCTTAAGAGCTCCTGAGAAAAACAATGTGAAAATGTGTTGACTAAGAACTAACCAACTGGGATCTCTCTGAAGAGAATCAATCGCAGGAGCACAGAGGATTTCCCCTTTAGTGCTCTCATATTCTGATGTATGTGGTGGGATGATCCTCTGGCTTCTCCCACATTGTCCATGGGCCTGTCCAGCTCCTGGGTTCTGGCTTGCTACTCTGCTCATAGATGAACAGAGGGCAGCAGTTACAGCTGTAGGAGTTTAGGGAAAGAAAGTGATGATCTACGAACATATTGTCAGGTGCTCATTCTGAGAAGATGGGCTGCTTTGGTTGGGCTTATCGAGACAAGGGCAAGTTCCCCTTTTCTAACTCTCTTTCCCTCCTTGCAGCGCCGATTTCTGTTCCCTTTCTTCGACTCAGCCTATCAAGGCTTTGCATCTGGGGACCTGGACAGGGATGCCTGGGCCGTCCGTTATTTTGTGAGTGAGGGCTTTGAGCTCTTCTGCGCACAGTCCTTCTCCAAGAACTTCGGGCTCTACAGTGAGTGCCCCCCAAATAAGCACTGTTAGCATGCTGGGCTGCACCACGCAAGCGGCTTGGCTGGGTTGGAAGCTTTTGTGGGCGGAAGGGTCACTGGATTTAGAGCTGATCTATGTCTCTCTCTTTAGATGAGCGGGTGGGGAACCTGACCGTGGTTGGGAAAGATGGTGATAACGTCCTGCGTGTCCTTTCCCAGATGGAGAAGATTGTGCGTGTCTTGTGGTCCAACCCTCCTGCTCAGGGAGCTCGGATAGTGGCCACTACCCTTTCCAGCCCTGAGCACTTTACTATGTGGTAAGGTTCCCAGGTAGAAATCAAAGAATTAGAGGACTGGGGGCTTTATACATAACCTATCCCATTACATAAATGAGATGATTTTCTTTTATGTTAATAACGAATAACCAGACAAATAGTTATTAGTATTAAGGATTCATTTATCAAGTATTTATCGCCTGCTGTTATACACGTAAGGTACTAAGTGTCTGGTTGAAGGTAAGGTTGGGTTGGGGAACCAAGATGTTTACATGCTTCTTGCTCTCAAGGAGCCCTGTCTTTCAGCATTTCTGTGGACCTGAGAATCTCTTAGGAAACTAAAGCAGGGGGATGTGCTAATCAAACTCTCAAATTCCCTTTCATCCTAAAATCCAGTATTCCAGAGAATAGAGGATACATGGAGCATCCTAGTACTTCATTTCCAACAAAACAGACTTCTTGACTCTCATCTTATTTGGCTACACATCCAAAAGGGATGTGTTTTGAACAAACATGTAACCAAATTTTTAAAAAGTGAAAATATTACCTAAGTCAAATATTTGTTGTTGTTCAGTGGTGCCTGGCTCTTGGGGACCCCACTTAGAGTTTTCTTGGCAAAGATACTGGAGTGGTTTGCCATTTCTTTCTCCATCTCATTTTAGAGATGAGAAAACTGAGGCAAACAGGGTTAAGTGACTTGCCCAGGGTCACACAGCTAGTAAGTGTCTGAGGTTTGATTTGAACTTAGGTCTTCTTGACTCTAGGCTCAGTGCTCTATCCATTGCACCACTTAGCTGCCAAGTCAAATATTAATTACTGCAGGGTTAATATAGGCATTGAACTGTGGGACCTAGTGGGAAGAACTAAATAAAATGTTCTAATATCTCGTGGTATTCTACTACCCCTGGTAGCAATGTTGATTTGCTCTTTTGATCTATGCTTGGTCTATCCATGCTGTCTTCCTGGAGTGAGAAGTCAGGAAGAAACCCTTAGTAGAGCAGAATATCTAGTTGTATCACACGAGAGTGATAATACATAGAATTTTTTCAAAGTAATTAAATGACCAAATGGTTCTTAGCTTGATTAGTGCCCACTCTGAGAGACAGGGTATTAAATCTTAAGACTGCACTAAGACTTTTGAGACACCTTATATAACCATTTTGTAGAGTCAATAGTTATCGTTTCCTGTTTAATCCTGTTTAAATTTCCATTTTTAACCCATTGCATGAGTTAAAGCATTATCTTTACAATAAAGCAGACCAATCCTCCTCTGAATCCATTTTTCTGGCTATTTTTAATGTTTGCTAGCTAAGTTGGTAGGGGTATTTAATATGTTTCCTTTTATCTAGATAATAATTTACTTCATTTCCCACTCTCACAGGAAAGAAAATGTTAAGACAATGGCTGACCGAATTCTGTTAATGAGAGCTGAACTCAGATCTCGCCTCGAAGCCCTTGGCACCCCAGGAACCTGGAATCACATCACTGAACAGATCGGAATGTTCAGTTTCACAGGGTTAACTGGTAAGTACAAAGCATGCTGCCTCTTGGGTTGTCCATTTGCAACTGTTGATTTCTGAGGTTGACTTCATAGCAAATAAGTTTGCTGAACTGCTATTGTAACCTCCTCCAGCATTGTTCCTTACTAGCCTTTATTCATCTCTTCCAATTTCTTTTCCATTTCTTCTTACATGCACTTGTCATTTATTCCAATACTCCTTCCATCATAGCCTCCTATAATTCTTCTCTAATAGACTGCCTTTTTAATTGGTCATCAACTAAGCAGTTAAAGCAGCCTAGTTGGTCAGTGTAGGTAAACTCTAGGGAACTTAGTGACCTAGAGTGACCTAGAACAAGTGCAATTTTCTCACTGTTTGCTGCTTAAATCTTTTGAGATCCCGTGAGGGTTCCAATAGCCTGAGTTGGTATCTTAGCAGCTGACAGATGGTTGGACTTTTTTTAGCCATGTGGGCTTGAAATAGGTATAAGCAAAGGATATAAGGAAATTAAGAGGGGCATCAGATTTCACTTCTAACTTTCAGACCAAAGTCTAATGTTGAACCCTTGTACATGCTTCCCATTATCTTTTAGCTTCCCCACAATTCTCTACACGATTTGTTTGGAGAAAAAAATTTCATGATGGAGCTTCATTGGTCATAGAGATTTTTAAAAAATCATCTTTTGCGATATGGTAGAGGACTTAATCATTTAAAAACATAACAATCAATTATATGGAATTTTTGTCAACCAGCAGGTAGAAAGAACTCTCCTTAAGTCCTAGAGATTCATGATAGGAAGGAAAGAGTTAGGAGAGCTAATATTTACTTGCCCTAGAGGCACTCACAAAGTGTTACAGTGAAAAGAAACTTGGACTTGGGAATTGGAAAGACCTTTGCCACTTACCAGCAATATGATCCTAGGCAAGTTCTTTATTATATCTGGGCCTCTATGATCCTGGGAAAACAGTTTCACCTCTCTTAAGACTGTTGCTTCATTTTGATATTTTGATTGTTGTGAGTAAGGTACTTTGTGAACCTTAAAACACTAAAAATGTGAACCATTAATATTGGAGGCAGAGTGGTATTATGAAAAGAGGGCTTGGAGTCACAAGAGTGAAGTTAGATTTCTGGCTTTGCTACTGATTTCCTGTGTGACCTCAGGCAAGCCACTCATACAGCTTTAGTTTACTAATCTATAAAATGAAGTGGTTAGACTATCTCTACCGTCCCTTTCTAGCTCTAAAATCCTATGATCCTTTTAGCAATAATAATATTAATAATGATAAATGAGATTTTGTAGAAAGGGCTTCATAAGGTATTATAGAAACCTCAACTCTATTATAAGTAATGATAACAAGCATTTCTAAAGACGATGGGGTGTAGCTGCCAGTGTTGGCAATTTATTGGGAGATAATGGATTCAGGGGAAGAGGAGTATTACTAGATGAAGTTTAAATTTAAAGACACAGGGTAAACTTAAAAAAAAAGAAAAAGACAACAATTTTATTGTTATGGATCTCAGGAAATATTTTGTGATCTTGAGCCCTCCAATACTTTGTATGCTTCAGATGAGGATCTGTTAAGTGTAGTAGTTACCTATTTTCAGGGTTTTCTTTTCATTTGAAAATTAGGGAGATAGAGAAAAGGGAAGTTATTTCATTCATATTTGCGCTTACAAAACCAAGGTAGAATTTTTAGCATCTGTTTCAGCAGATTCCATCATTGTTTACTTTTCTAAAAAATTATTAAAGTCTGTACAATTGTGCTTTTTTCTTCCAAAAATAAGCAGTTGCATCTAATTATTTAGAACTATACCTCCTAGGGTACAGTGTCACATTGCTTAGTGTGTATAAAGTAAGTACTAAAATCCAGGTCCTCTGACTCCTAGTCCAGTGCCATTTTTATATACTATATCACTTAGAAGCTTGATGTGACTTTTTCACATTATTATTTTCTGAGAAGAATCATAAAGCCTTAAATTGAGCTGGAAGAGACCTTGTAATTCAACTTCATTTTGTATTTAAAAAAACAGAAGTCTAGAAGTATAAGTAACATGCCCAAGGTCACTTGGTGTTTAATGACAGAACCAGGATTTGAAATCAGGCCTTCTGAGTCCAGAGCCAGCATTCTTTCCATTATACCAGGAAGCATCAATGGAAATGTCTTTGATTCTTACTTGTGCTTAACTCCCAATTATTCAAACACAACAAGAAATAAAAATAAGAATTCACACATATTTTACCAAAGACATTGAAGGAAATCATTCACCTTAAAAAATAACATCTGTATTGTCGAATATTTTTGTCACTACTTGCTCTTAGAAGCATTGCGGGTCCCAGGTGTTGTTCTGAATATAAATGATAGTTAAATGGATAAATGGAATTCTACTGGACCTTAATTTCACATGATAATTTATAAATGACATTTTTTAGTCTTCTGTTTCAATTTAGTCTTCATTTTTCTATGTTTTAGTCAAGCAGTTATTGAGTATAGAAATTAGGCCTTATGCTATCAGATCTTCAGCAACTCTGGCCTGTGAATTCTGCCTTCAAAAACATTAGTTTATTCAAATGCAAATCTAGGAAATACATTGGGGTGAAGCAAAAGAGCTACTAGAAATATTTTATCCTAAAATGAGGTGGTCTGCCCCTGTCTTAATGAGCATAAAACCAGAACTTTGATAAAATAGTTTCTGTTGTTTTGAATCTCTTACTTAAGGTTATAGAGTTTTTACATAATTATCAGAATTCATTTTTAATATTTAGGACCCAACTTAACTTGTGAAAGACCTTAAGCTGCTATACAGCTAAATAGGAAGATCAGTTCAATTGTAATAAATTTTCTAATAAAAGGGGCTTCTTTGGGACAGATAAGCTTATGGCTGACTACATCTCAGAGTTCTGGGAAAACCTAAGAAGTTTTGGGGAGCTTATAATGGGAGAGAGGACCTGTATCTGTTGATACAGTTCTCTGTGCTGGCTGATAACTACATTGCATCTTATAATATGGAAGAAACTTCACCTTTGTGTTCTGGAAGACAAAGCCTAAGGTCAAGTAAGCTTTGGGCCATTTTCGGAACTAGCTAAAGTGTAATGGAGGCAATCTCCACCTTAAAAATAGGTTTAGGGGCAACTGGGTGGTGCAGTGGATAGAGCACCAGCCCTGGAGCCAGGAGGACCTGAGTTCAAATTCTGCTTCAGACACATAATACTTATCAGCTGTGTGATTCTGGGCAAGTCACCTAACCCCAATTGCCTTTAAAAAAAAATTAAATATTAAATGAAATTTTAAAAAAATTGAGTTCCAAGTTCTCTTCCTCCCTCTACCCTCTTCCCCACCCACTAAGAAGGCAATGAATATGATACCTATTATACATGTGAAATCATGCAAATCAAATTTTTATATTAGCCATGTCACTTAAAAAAGCAAGAAAAATAAAATAAGAAAATTATGCTTCAGTTTGCACTCAGAGTTCATCAGTTCTGATGTGGATAGCTTTTCCATCGTGAGTCCTTCTTTATTATCTTTTATCATTGTATTGCTCAGAGTAGCTAAATCTTTCACAGTCAATCATCATTACAATATTGCTGTTATTGGGTACACTGTTCTCCTTGGCTCTGCTCACTTTACTTTGCATCATCAGTTAGTATAGATCTCCCCAGGTTTTTCTGCAACCATATAGCACAGTGGTATTCCATCACAATCATAGACTACAATTTGTTCAGCCATTCTTCAATTGATGGACAGCACAAAAATAGCTGCTATAAATGTTTTTGTACACATTGGTCCTTTTTCTTTTTCTTTGATCTCTTTGGGATATAGACCTAGTTGTGGTATTGCTGGGTCAAATGGTATGCACAGTTTCATAGCCCTTTGGCTACAGTTCCAAGTTGTTTTCCAAAATGGTTGGACCAGTTCATAACTCCAGCACTAATTTATTAGCATACTTGTTTTCCCACATCCCCTCCAGCATTTGTCTTTTCTGATAGGTATGAGATGGTACCTCAGAGCTGTTTTAATTTGCATTTCTCTAATCAATAGTCATTTAGAACATTTTTTATATAATGAAATCGCTTTGATTTCTTTTTCTGAAAACTGCCTGTTCATATCCCTTGACCATTTATCAATTGGGGAATGACTTCTATTTTTATAAATTTGACTCAGTTCTCTACGTATGTGAGAATCGAGGCCCCATCAGAGAAACTTATTGTAAAAATTTCTTGCTGTGAAAATGTTCTTTGTCTAAGGTACTTTTTAGCAAAATGTAGTTTCCTGGGGGTAAAGATTAATAAAATGCTACTTCCTCAGAGCCTAATGCCTTCAGTTTTTCTTGTATAAGTTGAATAGACTATCTCCTTTGACATTTGGTATCTCTTCTGGGGAGTAGAGGAAGGAAAAGTGACAATTTCCTTAAATACTCAGCTTATTTTGTGAACCAAGTCCTTGCTATTTTAACTATGACTTTTGTCTTTTCAACAGCTAAGCAAGTGGAATATCTGATTAATGAAAAGCACATCTACCTACTGCCAAGTGGCCGGATCAACATGTGTGGCCTGACCACAAAGAATCTGGATTACGTGGCTGCCTCCATCTATGAAGCCGTCACTAAAATCCAGTGAAGAAGCACCAACCCACCCAGTACCACCACAGCTGCTGTTTATCATGTGTGTGTATCCCCTGCTTGTACAAACCCATTATCTATATAGTGTAGTAGTGACAATCAAAGGACTGAAATGACTACAGTGGCGGGATACCAGTGTTTGGAGTTGATGTGATTTGAGATTGCCCAGGATTAGGCCCTTCTGCAGACCCATGCAAAATGAACATTTTTGATTTAAAGGCAAAAAAAAAAAAGAAGGAGAAGAAACTCCCGTATTATTTCTATCATCATGTTAGTTAAGCATGTTGACCCACCTTCCCCTAGTTAGAGTGTTCATAGTTCATTTGCTTCTGTGGGAGTGTTGTAAAGGATAGATTATGTCAAATCATTTATTCTCGGAGCAAAGCCTAACCCCAAAGATCAAGTCAGCAGAAGAGCTATGTGATTGTAGCCATCGGCAATGCCATTAAAAAAAAAAAACAACAACCAACCTCTTATCTCTGCACAGGCTTTCTTTCTGTTTCTTTTCCTGTTGTTTTCTCCCCTTGGTTATCCCTGCACTCTCAGCTCTGATGCCTTGGTGGTTTTCCAAGGCAAAAAGAGTGTTTCTCCCCTTTATCTCATGGTACCTCCACATCCTTAAGCTATGTCAAGATCCAGTACACTAAATTATGGTAGCCCTGTGAATTTCAACTGATACAAGTATGATTTCTTTGTGCAAATTAAGATACTGAAACCAAAAGAAGAAATGCTGTATCTCAATGTGGCCATGTTGGGGCATCTAGAGAAGAGAACCCTTTTTCCATTGAGAGCCAATATGTTTCTTCCGGAGACTATGGCACCACTTCTTACCATTGTCTCAAACCCAATTATAGCTACCTAACCCATAGGCCAATACCATAATTACATCAGATTCCATAAATCTCAGTAAGTCTAATCTTCTAACTGATAAATCTTCTAACTCTCTAGGGAATTACAGGATTTGGAATGAGTGGAGTTCTTGGAGAGCCAAATTACCCCCATTTTATAGATGAGGGTACTCAGTCCCAGGGGTGAAGTGAAGGCCATTGCCATATATACCTAGTAAATAGTAGAACCAGTGTTCAAACCCAGGTCTTCTGACTCCAAATTCAGTGTTTTTCCCATTTTAACAGGTTGTTTCTGAAGATAACAGTCCTCCCCCACCACTTTCCTTTTCTCCCCATCCTCTCCTTTAGGCTAAACATTTACAGTTCTTTTAATCTTTTCTCATAGGATGTGGTTTCTAGACAACTCACTAGATGGGTCATACTAATTTATCAACATTTCTCCTAAAATATGACACCCAGAACAGAATACTCCAAATGTAGTCTCATCAGTGCAGAATACTGTAATTATCTAATTTTATGTCATCTATGAATGCAGCCTGAGAATGTTTTGGTTTACTCCCCTTCCCCCCCCCCCCCCGGCATATCAAGCTGACTACTCACCTAGATTGCCTGTATCTTTTTCAGTTGAATTTTTTTCAAATTATACCTTCCCCCATTCTGCATTCATGTATTTTTTTTTCATTTCTGAAAAAACTTTTAATTCTCAAATATTATTCTTTAAAGAAGTACACTTTTACACATGACATAATTATTTTCTTAAAATCAAAATGGAAGACCTTACACTTTAACTCTTAAAATTTTATCCTCTGCATTTTAGTTTGGCATTTCTGCCTGTTGAGATCAATTTAAATCTTGTTTTTTTATTATTTCCCTACCTAATAAGTATGCCTTTTAGAACTTCATATTGTTGGTAAAATTAATTCTATACCATAAACTCCTTGTATGTAGGGATTATGACATGTATCTCTATCACCTTCAAAACTTAGCACAGTATTATGCACACCATCCTTTATTTCTCCTCTTCCCTATTCTTGACAAGCTTCTTGAAAGAGTTGTCTACACTTGTTGACTCTACTTGTTTATCATGTACTCAACTTCTGAACCTCTTGCAATCTGGCTTCTGATCCTACCACTAAACTCGATGTTTACTAGTGAGCTCTTAAATCCAATGGCCTTTTCTCAGTCTTTATTGAGGTTTTTGCTGCTTCTAACACCATCCTTTGCTTGGCTTCTATGATATTGCTTTCTCCCAGTTCTCTTCCTATGTGGAAGCTTTAGCTACCTCTCCCTAAATGTGGCAATAAGAACAATAGTAACAGACATTTATGTAGCACTTAAAAGTTTGCAAAGCACTACAGAAATTATCATGTGAGATCAGTAGTAGTGAAAGATGGACGTCCATTATCATCGATATTATTCAGTATTGTACTAGAAATGCTAGCAATAGCAGTAAGAGAAGAAAAACTGAAGGAATCAGAGTAGGCAGTGAAGTAATCAAACTATCTGTTTTTGCAGATGATAAGATTAGGTATGCTTGGAAAATCCTAGAGATTCAACTAAAAAGTTAATGGAAACAATTTTAGCAAGGTAGCAGGATATAAACCAAACCCACATAAATCATCAGCATTTTTATATATTACCAACAAAGCCCTTCAAGAAGAGATAGTTCAGGGGGCAGAAAGTGCTAATTATCAAAACTATCTGGTCCTGGCCAAGAAATGGAAAGGTGGTTCAGTGGAAGAGAGTAGATATATAGTAAATGATTATAGTAACCATATATTTGATACATTTTAGGTTTGGGAATAAGAATTCAGTATTTGGTTAAAAAAAATTTGTTGGGAAAACTGAAAGCAATCTGGCAGAAACTAGGTATAGAACAATATCTCATCATGTACCATGGTCAAAATGAGTACATGACCTACACATAAAGGGAGATAAAAGTAAATTAGAAGAACATGGAACTTATTACCTATCAGATTTATGGATAGAATAATTTATGAATAAACAGGAGAGCATTGTGAGATGTAAAATGGATAATTCTGATTACGTTAAATTAAAAGGGTTTTGTACAAATAAAGCCAATGTAGCCAAGATTAGAAAGAAAGTAGAAAATTGGAGGGGAAATTAGTTTCTCAGATTAAGGTCTCATCTCAAATACATAGAACTTTGTCAACTTTATAAGAATAAGTCATTCCCCAATTGATAAATGGTCAAAGGATATGAGCAGGCAGTTTTTGGGAGAGGAAATCAAAGCCATATATACTTATAAGAAAAAATGTTCTAAATCATTATTGATTAGAGAAACTAAAACATCTTTGACATGCCATCTCATACCTATCAGATTGGCTAAACTGGTAGAAGGGGAAAATGACAAATGTTGGAAAGGATGTGGAAAAATTGGGACTCTAGAAGATTTTTGGCGCAACTATGAACTGATCCATTTTGGAGAGCAATCTGGGACTATGCCTAAAGAGTCAAAACTGCGTATACCCTTTGACCCAGCATTACCACTATTAGATCTGTTTCACAAGGTGTTCAGGGAAAAGGAAAAGAACCTATATGTTCTAAAATATTTATAGTCACTCTTCTTTGTAGTGGCAGAGAACTAGAAATTGAGGGGATGCCCATCAAATGGGGAATGGCTGAATAAATTGTATATAATAATGATTGAATACTATTGTGCTGTAAGAAATGATGAGCAGGTTGATTTTAGAAAAACATGGAAATACTTGCATGAAATAATGAAGAGTGAAATGAGCAGAACCAAGAGGATGTATACAGTAATAGCAATATTCAAAGAATAACTGTGAATGACTAAATTATTCTGAGTAATATGAATATTAAAATCAACTACAAAAGACCTATGAAGGAAGATGCTATCTACCTCCAGAGAAAGAACTAATATATAGAAATGTGTAATGTATGGTTTCACACACACACACACACACACACATATATATATGTATCTGTCAGATATTGGCCTTTTCTAGTGATTTGGAGGAAGCGGGGGGAGACAACACAGAACTCAAAATGTAACAAAAATTAAAAAAAAATCATGTGAGCCTTACAAAAACTCTGTGAGGAGGTGGTTATTACAGGTAATAAAATTCTCCATGTTATAGATGAAACACTCGGGTTAAGTGACTTCCCCAAGATCATATAGCTGGTGTGGAAGTTGGTATTTGTCCTCAGTTCTTTGTTCGAAGAGCACCCCTTTTTCCATTATAGTGGATGGATAAGTGACAAAGGCCTATGTCTTCTCTCCTCTGTCTTCCTTGGTGATCTCCTTTGTTGTCATGAGTTCAAAATCCTTTCTAATTAGATGATGTCATAACCACTTTAGTACCATATTGCCAACTGCCTCCTGGATGGCCCATGGATATCTTGGTTTCAGCATAATGATGCTAACATTTACATAGTGTTTTAAGGTTTGCAAATTGCTTTATACAGTATTTCGTTTGACCTTTGTATCTACCTTGTGAAGTAGATGATGCTATTATCCACATTTTACAGATGAGGGAACTAAGACTGAGAAAAGTTAAGTGACTTGGCCAGGATCACATAGCTAAGTCAGAGATAGGATTTGAACTTAGCGCTTCCTGGCTCCAAGCCCAGTACTCCATCCATCATGTCACCTAGCTGTCTTAAGTGCCCAAACATTTCCAAAATGGAACCACCCATCTTCCAGCTTTATTAATTCCTTCCAGTCACTCAGGTTCATAGCCTCACTGTCATCTTTGGCTCTTCCTTTGTCTCGAACTGTCATATCTAATTCGCCAAATCTTGATTTTAGCTCTGTAACATCTCAATACTTCCTTTTTTGTGGCCACCGTCCTAGTTCATACCTTTATCACCTCTTGCTTAGACTATTATAATTGCAATTTTATTGACTTTCTTGCCTTCAATCTTTCCATCAAAGTAATTGGGAAGGCCAAAAAGTTGAACCATGCCACTACCTGGCTTAAAACCCTTCAGCTTCTCATCGCCTCTAGGATAAACTGTGAATTGGTATCTCAAGCCCTCCAAAAACTGGTTCCAATTTACCTTTTCAGTTTTACTTTACATTCACTTTAAAATTCTCTGTGTCAAACACCTGGACTTTTAGCTAGTCTTTAAACTTAGTTCCATCCCAAGACTCCATGAATTTGCACAAACTTCTGCCTCTCATAATCCTCATTATCCTTACTTAAAGCTCAGCTTAGGTGTCATCCCTTCTATAAATCCTTTCTTGACATCCTCAGTGATTAGTGTACTCTCCTCCCTTAAGTAAACTTGTATTTACTTCCCTTTGCATACATGTAAATTCCCTAATAGAACATAAGTTTCTTGAGGGCATGGACTGCTTCATTTTTGTCTTTGTATTACTAATCCCTTGGACATAGTAGACATTTATTAAGATAAATGAGCTTAAATGAATAACTTTAATGAATCACCAGAGAATTTTGTCTAGGTTGACGGTTCTGTTAATCAACATTGGAGTATGGTTAGCAATTAAACCACCCAACAAACTTATCCAGCCCACATTCTTCCATTTTGCCTCCAAAAGTATCACACTTGAATGAAATCAAAATTTACTGTCTTTAGCAGTAGCCTGATGTACTAATCAGTCCCAGTAATCCTATCTAAAAAGAAAATGAAGTTATTTGATGACTTATTTTGAATGAACCCATACTGGCTCCATCACTTTCTTTTCTGTGTGTATACATTCCTTTTTAATAACATAGTCTATAGAGCTTGCCACCATCTAGAATTGGCATCAGGCATACTTTTCTGTAGTTTGTGTCCATTTTTTGTCCTGTTTTGAAAACTAGCAACACTTGCTTTTTCCAGACTTCTAATATTTCTCCCATTCTTCATGATTTCTCATAGTACTGTGGTTACATCTAGCTGCAAGTTCTTTTTGAGTATTCAGAATTACTATGTTTAGGCCTAGAAGTTTGAACTCCAAATGTTATAAAGTGGCCAGGTGATTTAACCACTATCCAGTCACCTTTCTCAGCCTTTAGTTTTTATTTTTAGGGTTTTTTTTCTGCTTTTCCAGATTAAAGATTGTTTTCCTTGCTGAAGAAAATGGAAGCAAAATAGTAGTTACATAATTGTGCCCTCACTCCATTTGAGAATGCTACATAGACTTCCTCCAAATACCCAATGCTTGCCCCTGTGTCTTCTCTTTCATTGTCCATAGCATCTCTACAAGTCCAGACTTAGCTCATTGGTCCTTGAGCTTGGAGCTTACTTACATCATCTTTAGGGGTTCACGCTACTCTTGCATTGGTCTTAGGCTAAAAGCCCCTCTTTCCATTTCTTCATAGTGCCTTTTTAAAAATTTGAGCTCATAAGAGAACTCTCCATGTAGCTATATTAGTTTCTTTAGATTTCCTCCCCCCCCTTTTTTTTTTGCATTAGGCTTATTCACAATTGCAGTTAAAACTTTTTTTTTTTGAGCCCACCTAACCCTTTTAGAGACAGCTAGGTGGTGCTGTGGATAGAGTGCTGGACTTATATTCTGGAAGACCTGTGTTCAAATTCTGCCTCAGATACAGTCTGGGCAAATCACTTAATCTCTGAAGCTCAGTTTCCTCATCCCTAAAGTGGGGATGATAACACCTACCTCACAGGGTTATTGTGAAGGCCAAACAAGATACCACGGAAAGTATTTTGCAAATCTTAAATGGGCTATATAAATGCTATTATTTTAAGCAGAATTCCCTTTTAGAGACAGTGACCACGAGATCAGTTTCCATGAATTCCTTGCCACCTGCTTTTTTAAAGTTGAGGGTACACACCTAACCACACCCAGTGTTCTCTTCCTTCACAGTTACAAATTCCAAGGAGATAGTCCCTTTATCCTAGAAGTCCATTACTTTCATGACACCAACCTTAATGGTCTGAATTTCAGAGTTCATTTCTCCTGTTAACCTATTGATGTACCTTTTCAAATTTGACTTGAACATATATTCTATACTTGAAGTTCTTCTGACTTGGTAGGACTTGCCAGAACATCATGGTCCACCAGCTTGAACTTTGAGTATTCAAGGTTACCTTTTCCCCTGACAAAGTATTGGCATAGGACTTGAGTGGTTTCTCTACTCCAGTGCTTTATGGAGTACATTTTTTTTCTTCATAGAATCTAGTTTTGTAATTTGCCAGATAGGATCTTCCCATTCTTCTTGTTTACCACATTTGCACATGATACAAAGCTGAGAAGGATAGCTAATATGCTGGATTTCAGAATCAGGATCCAATAAGATCTCAGCAGGCAAGATCACTGGTCCATATTTTTAAAAAGATTAAATTTAATAAACATAAAGTCTTTAACTTTTTTTTCCCGAAAACATTTTCACAAGCACAAGATGGGGAAGGTATGTCTAGATCGCAGTTGGGCCAAAAAGGATCTGGAGGTTTTAGTGTCCTTGCAAGGTCAATATGAATCTAGAATATGATAGGGCCACCAGAAACCCTAATGCAGTCTTAGGCTACATTCAGAAAGCATAATGTCCCAGGACTGAAGGAGGGCAATAGTCCTGCTGTATTCCTCCCCGGCCAGACTACATATAGACTACTGGGTTCCATTTGGGGCATCATGTTTTTGGTCAGACACTGATAAGCTGGAGAGAAGCTAGAGGAAGGCAAACAAGATGGTGAAGGTTCTCAAGAAAATGGCACGTAAGGATTGGTAGAAAATTGGACACTCTGGGTTTTCATGACACTCCTCCCTCTGATTCTATTCTCAATCTCCTTTGCTGACTCATCCATATCATGTCCCCAAGTCTGGGTGTCCCTCGGGGTTCTCTGTCCCAGGCTCTCCTCCCTCTACATACTCTTGCTTAGTAACTCATCATCTCCTATTGCTTTAAATATCATCTCTTTGAAGATGACTCAGGTCTGTATATTCAGCCTCAGTCCTTGCTAAGCTTCAGTACTGCACCATCATCTGCCTATTGAACATTTCAAACTGGATGCCATCTCAAATTCAACATGCCCAAGACGGAATTTATCTTCCCCACTTCCACCCCAATTCTTCCTTCTTCTAAACTTCCCATTTTCTGGTAAAGGCACCACCATGCAGTCTCCCATGTTTGTAACCTTGACATCATTCTTGACTCCACATTCTACCAAACTGCAACACATTGAAACAGTTTCCAAATATTGCTATTTCTACCTCCACAATTTCTTGTATCCAACTCTGTCAACAGTCACCCAACTAATACTTTAGTTCAGACTCTCGTCATCTTTCAACTAGATTATTACAACAGCTTCCTTAATGGTCTCACTGCCTCACTCTTCTACCAGTCTACTCCATCCCAAATGCTGTTGCCAAAATAATCCTTCTTAAGCACAGATCTAACCGTGTGATTTCCCACTCTTTCAACAACTGTTGCTTCCTATTGCATCTAGGATAAAATATAAACCCCTCATTTTAGTTTTAAAGCCAACTTGCCCAACCTGTTTTCTCAGCCTTGTTGGACATTATACTCCTTTCCATATTCTACAATTTGGCCAAATCAGCCTTCTCTGTTCCTCAGACAGAACACTCCATTTTCTGTCTTTGTACTTCAGCATTATCTAATTTCCACATGCCAGGAAAGCTCTCCCTCCTTACCTTAGAGCCCTTCTCTTCCTTTAAGACACAGCTCAGGCAAAGTCTGCATGAAATCTTTCCTGATTCCTCCAACTGCTAATGCTCTTTACCCAAACTACTTGTATTGGAACTATTTTTTGTATTTATTTATATTTATAGTGACATATATATATTATATAATATATATATATACACATACACACACATATATACATAAATATGTCACATGTCATGTATGTATGTATGTATGTGTGTATATTTCTCTCCCCTATTATAATATAAGCTCCTTGGGAGTAAGGATTGTTTCATTCCTTATACTTGTATTCCCAATGCCTAGCACAGTGCCTGGTACATTTTAGATGCTTAAATGCTTGTTGATTGATTGAAAAAGAATTGTAGTATAAAAGTCTTACTTGATAGGACCCATGATAGCTATTTTCAAGACTTTTAAAGTTTGCCTTGTGGGAGAAGGATTAAGCTTCTTCTGTTTGCCCAGCATTCAATACTAGGAGTAATGAGTAGACTTACAGTGAGGCAGGCATAGGCTTATGGGAAACCATTTTCTGTCAATTAGAATTATCTAAGAGTGGGGCAGCCTGCCTTTGAATGTTTGAAGGCTGCATGGCCACCTGTTGGATATGTTTTAGAGGGGTTCTTGTTCAGATATAGGTTGGAAAATGCCTAGGCCTCTGAGGTCCCTTCTAATTTGGAGATCCTGATTCTGTCTATTCTATTTATTTTTCTTTGTACTTTTTTTGGGGGGGGCAGTGAGGCAATTGAGGTTAAGTGACTTGCCCAGGGTCACATAGCTAATAAGTGTCAAGTGTCTGAGGCTGGATTTGAACTCAGGTACTCCTGACTCCAAGGCCAGAGCTCTATCCACTGTGCCACCTAGTTGCCCCCATTCTGTTTATTTTTATCTAATATGTAAGGCATGTTCCAAGAAACCAAATCCTGTTCTTTTTCACTACACAGCCAGCAGTTCCCTTCCCATAAGGTCATGACCATCTGATGGAAGAAAAGCTCAAACCACCTGGGTCTCGAAGTGCTTTTTTCTCCAGGACTTCTCATTTGCTCATTCCAGATTCTTTCTGATTTACCAAGTGGTGGTCACCGTGCTTGATGAATTAGGTTCTCAGCACCATCTTGGGTAATGGCTCCGCAAAGAGCACATTTCCTTCTAGCAATATCAAGTCTAGATTTGATCACCTCTATGCACTCAATGGGGTCACCATGAGATTACTGGGGAATTTCTCAACCCAGAAGGTCTAAGACCCTCTTGGGGAATAATTACTCCAACCTTGGTCCATCTGGGTGGAGGTCACTCAATCAAAAGGCAAAGCTAAAAGATAAGAAAATGGGTTTTAATAGTGTAACTAGCTGGTGGATCAGGTGGATGGCAATGACTTCAAGCCAAGAAAGAATGCTCACATATGTAGGCTGCTGCACAGTTCTGGGGTGACATTACACGGGAAAATGAAAAGTTTAAATTGGCCTACGAGGTGGTAAAGTTCTGTTACTTTATTTGGGAAGTTGAGTAACAGGGACAGGATGTCAGGTGATTTGGGGGAGAATGTGCTAACCTTGGTACTGTAATGTTAGTTAACCCTGGAGCCTTCAGGAGTTCCCCAAGATCAGGTCCATTACAGTGGAGATATTTTCTTTGTAGTTAATCTCATCAGAATATCCTGGTAGGGCAGAGAATGTCTAAGATAGCAGAGGTCTCCCTCAGGATGGAAATCCATGGAGTTCATCTTGTGCTTGCCAGCTAAGAGCTGCACAGTTCCATTTCTTTGATCTCTAAGGTTCTTTTCTTCTTGAGAGATGTTTTTCCCAGACTCCTAATATCCAAGCTCATCTACTTCTACAAAGTATCCTATGTTCCTCTTGAGGTTAGCTGCAAGATTCCTTAGGTTTGCTAGTCACTGTGTCTCTTGTTAGTGTCTTACAAAGTAGACAGGACCAGAATCATTCCCCATAGAGAAGAACCTCATCCCTAGGAACTCCAGGGGTGGTGCTTTTATTTCTCTGCTGTGTCCCGTCTCCCTACTTTTGACAATGGTTTGAATTTCCCTCTGTTCCCTCGTAATCTTTTTCTTTATGGATTGCTTTTTGTATCCTGAGAAACCCTGGTACCCCCTGATAAATCAGTGTTAAGAAGTGTTTTTCACTCTTTCATCTAACTGGTGACCATCTTAGGAAGGAGGAAGGAAGACAAGCTTAGTTCTTACCTTACAAGTCACTTGATTCTCTCTTTATGCATCCTTTGTGGCTGTTCCACTCAGCTGGGGCCCTTGGGAATCCTTTTTAAGTTGGATTGCCCAGGACAAGTTCTCCCCTTCAACTCTCCTTCCTTTTCCCTCCCCTCCTCTTCCTCTCCTTCACCCCTCCCTTTTTCTTCTCTCCCCAATCCTTCCCTCTTCCCCCATTCTTGTTCTGTTCTTCCCTTCCCTTCCCTTCCCTTCCCTTCCCTTCCCTTCCCTCCCCTCTCCTCTCCCTAGGTAACTAATCCAGTAGAGTATTAGCAATTAGGACAACTAGCAGGTGTTAAAGCTCACCTAACAATGGCAAATGGAGCAGACAAAGACTCTATCCAGCCTTAATTGAAGAGGTGGATGGATCCATTCTAGCATTCTCAGGTGTCCTCACCAGAACTGGCATTAGAGTAGCTGTGTGTGCTCCCTACCGGCAGCTTCAGATCCAAAGTCATTTAAAAATCATATCTAGGAACTTGACGCAACCTGACTTGTTCTAGGATGGTCAGAGTGCTTTAGGAAAGCACTACTCTAAGAAATTCAGGCACAATCCCTTTGTGGGATATTGGGAGCACCCAAATTACTTTGTTGTTTGGGAATTTTGTTTAAATGTACACACAAGACAAAAAACGGACATTCCAAGTCTTCCTGTATATTGCAGACATGGACTTTTCCCACCAGTGTGGCCTATTCTGAAGGTCAGATAGATTACAGGGAAGAATAATCAGCCACAATTCAGGGAAGGCATTTCCATTTTATTTAAAAACTATTTACAATTTATTTGACCCTTCGTAAATACTTTATCTAAAATCCTCGCATAGAGTACTTTTACCTGAAGAAAAATGAACTATTGGCTAGCAAGTTGGGGGTGAGGAATGAGGTCAGAAGAGGGGATTGATGACAGGCTCTCCCTCTGATCTCTTCAATGGAGTAGAAGCATAGCCAAGAGCTGGGACCCAAGGCCTGATTAGTGAAGGGAAGGAGGGAGTGAGGAGCCAGGTGGACAGTGTGTGAAAGGGAAGAATTTGTGGCCTAGATCTAGGTCCCTCTGGCCCATGCATGAAAGGTAAGAAGAATGGGTAAATAGCTGCTCTGACTCAAACCTCCTGACAGACCTAAACAAGGCTTTCTAGTCCTGGCCAGTGGCACTGAAAGCCCTGGGATAATTATTAGACACTACATATATTCTTATGAGGCAAGAGGGTTTATGCGAGGTCATGCACCACTGGGCTGCCAGCCATGCTTGGAAGGAAAAGATCAATGCCACATTGTGTAGGGCCATAGCTCACACATTGAGCCTCCTAATTCTCCTTCACCTCACTTAGAGGTGAGGCTTTCGTGACCCCCACTTCACTGGGAAATTGGTCCTGGTTTGGGGGAAGAGAGGGAGGAATCTGGCAGTAAACAGGCTTGTAACCTCTGGCATTTTCCAGGAGTCTCTGACAGTCTTCAAGAGCCTGGCTTTATTCATGAGCAAAGTGGGGGGTTGTCTGTGTGGTGCAATTTAAGGGATGTTGAAATGGATACCCCACCTACACCCCAATGCCATTTCCCATACTCTCCCTCAAAGCTGATGAAATCCTTTCCTTCACTTTGCCTTAAGGTTTCTGAGGTCTTAACAGTAACACATTTATTTGGGTGAACTAGCACTCTTTTTAAAAATGCACATACACAGGGCTATTTCTAAGCACTTTACGTTTTAGTATGAACTAGGTAAATGTGATTGGTGTCCTCTTAGCACTCAGCTGAGATCATCTGAGGGATGAGAAGTTTTGAGTGGATGGGTGGTGTGGGAAAAGAAGTAAGGAGAGGTAATTCTGGAAAATGGAGCACTTAGGGAGGGCTAGTGTTGGTGAAGAACTTAAGGAGGGAGTAAACTTTGGGCACCTTAAGGGCACCAGGCCCTGAGGGCAACAATTAGGAAGGAGATGGGCCAGAACTGAAGAAGGGGACCAAAGACAAAAGACCTCTTTATAGGCACACATTTCTGACCTGGGATGCCAGGGCATACCAAGATATAGTCTTTGCACCACCATGTGGCTATTTGTGAAAATTGCCCTTCCTCAGTATCCCTTGAGAAAGAGCAGAAAATGAGCGAGGCTGCCAAGCTGGCCGGCCAGTCTAGCAGTAAGAGGAGGAGGAGAGAAAGAAAAGAGAGTGTGAGAAGTGATTCTCCGACATTCCTGGGGATGCACACTGCAGTTCCTTGAGAAAAAAACATACCTATGGGTCATTGTCTTTGACTGACCTGGCACTCTTTGGTTTCTTAAATAGCAAAACTCATTCCCATAACTGTTTACAAGTTTCTTGCTACTTTCCTTAAAGGCTGAAATTTCATCTCTTGGCTTCCACCTGGGATTTGGCCAATGCACATAAGCCTGTCTCCCAGCACAGACCTACAAACTGATTGGTGACTGCTGGGTGCTGCACAAGGTATACAGAAGGGGTGGTCCAGTCCCAGCACTCTATTCCTGGGAGAGAATAGTTATTCAAGGGTCCTTCTCTACCATTGCCCAAACCAGCTTGGATACACGCATATCTCTGCCACCAGAATCCTTCATAAGCAGGAAATGGACCACTGGAAGAGGTTTTAAGTGCCTGAAGACTATATTGAAATATATAAATATATATAGACACATATACACATGTACACATGTGTGTGTATATATATATTATATGTATATATAAAATTTATTCAAATAATGCTTTGAAACCTCATCTTCTACTCCCTCTCCTGGGCCAATTCTCTCACCTGCCTCTCCAGCCTCTGGCCCACCTGGAGCTGAGTCATGTGTAGATGTTTCAATTGGGTCAACAATGGCTTTCTTTCCTAGAGAAAGGGCCGATGAAGTGAAAACAGATGGCCTAACCCAGCATCAGGGGATCCCAAAGATCCCCCAGGGAACTGGAAGAGATGGGGAAGGGAGAGCTGGCAAGCTGTGGTCACTTCTTTACTTCGTGGTGTCAGAACCATTTCCATAATATTCCATTCAAGGCACTGGTTTCCTTTATAACAACAGCAAGGCTCTGAGCCAGGATGGAGGTGAGAGGAAATATTTGCTGAAATTGACGGCTAGGAAACATGGAGGAAAAAAAACATGGTGCCTTATTGCCTTTGGCAGGTCTCTGGAGATGGAGGAGATGATAGAAGGATGGTCTTTCCCAAAGCGTGTGGAAAACCATCCACCCACCTAATGTTCAAGCATCACTTCCTGTCATGTGATTAGAGGTGTTAAATTGGAATTCTCCTCTGGGGTCCTCTCCCCATCTGACGACCTCTTCCTTTTTCCAACACCTGCAAAGATGTTACAAGATTCAAGATCCATTTGTGAAGCATTTCAAAACCTTATATTATTTTAAAAGAATCCATATTTACTAGAATACATTCTTCAGAAGATAAACAAAAGAAGTAAAAAAAAATGGCAGGTTGGACTAGAGTGAAATAATCCTAACTTGGGGGGAAAGTTAAATTCCAGTTCAGTAAAATGAGGGAGTAATCATCACATTTGCCATTATAAGCATTTTGGAGGGGGATGGGGGGTTTCTTCTTAGGATTAAGTAAGTGCTTGTCTCTGAAGAGGAGGAGGACGACAAAATGAAATGACCCCTAGTTCAAGAAATGGCAGCTGCTGATCACTGAAATGAACAGATGTGTCTATGAACTATCTCTCACAGAAACAGCAAGCGTATCCATGTGCCTCTAGCTAGCCACTGCCCCCAGATCCATTCCTCATATTTCCCACAGAAACAGCAGGTGTGTCCACACACTCAACCACAACCACATCCATCTAATCTCAGACAGGACCACAATAGTCAACCCATCAGAAAGCAGCAGCATCACCAGGATGCCCAAGCAGGATGTGGACCCCAAAACAGTAGAAGGGACTTTCCCTAAGTAGGCACCTGAGCTGTGATAGCAAAAGCTGTCCTTTAGGTGAACTTACGATGTAGAGAGGCTTATTATAATATCATTATCATAATCCTTGCCCCCCAACTGGGTTTTTCTGTATGCATTGGGGGCAATTGCAGTTCCACTGAGGCTGGGACCCCTCCCCCATTACCTAATCCCTTAACAAACCCCTCCTGCCTTGTTCATATTCATAATTTCTGTTACATAATTGCATCTTTACCCTATAAAAATCCATCTTGCTTTCACTGAAGTTGCTGGTTCCTCTTAGAACTCAGCCAGTTGGAGGCATCATTCTCAATAAATGCCTATATTTGGATTAGAGGTGGTCTGACTCTGAACTCTTTGAGACAACCCCACAACACACCATGACTACAACATTACTACCTGTGTGATCTTGGGCAAATTATTTAACCTCTCTGGGCCTCAATATCTATATCAATAAAATGGGATGATTGGACTACATGACCTCTAAAGTCTCTTCCAGCTCTAAAACTGTAATTATCATTTATAGGAATGGACTGTATTTAACCTTGGTTTTTATTTATGTTGAATTTATTTCTTTTAGTTTGCTTGGCAAGTTGGCTAATGAATTCTGGGTACTTACTGAATGGGATACTTCCCTAATGGAATAGCAATAGTCCTAAGCCCACTGGTGAAAATAATGGTCCTAGTTCTGGCCCTTTCAAAGTCATCCAATGATTCCATCTTTTTTTTCTTGTCGAGGCAATTGGTGTTAAGTGATTTGCCCAGAGTCACACGGCTAGTAAGTGTTATGTGTCTGAATCCGGATTTGAACTCAGGGCCTCTTGACTCCACAGCCGGTGCTCTATCCTCTGTGCCACCTCACTGCCCCCAATGATTTCATCTTGGAGACCGATCCTACCCTGCAACTTCTAGGCTTTGCCCACCAAGAGACTTTTCAGATGAGTGGGGATCTACTCACTTAAAGTTCTCAGCAACTTCTTGCCCAGTGTCTCCTCAAAGTCACTGCTGGAGGGGCTGGTCACACTCCCCAGGTTAGGGTCATCTGAGTCCAAGATGAGATTACAACATTCACTGTCTGTTTCTAAGAAATGAGGAGGGAGGAGAAAAAATGGGAAATAACTTTAGGATCAGAGATTTAGTGCTGGAAGCAATCAATCTAAGAGAGCACTCACTACAACCCCCCCTTTCTTTACGATGAGGAAATGGCCCAGAGGGATGGAGCTGCTAAGGTTACATAATTAGTAAATAACATGGATGAGATTCAAACCCTGGTCCTTTGATTTTAAGTGCAGTATGCTTTCCACTGTACTCCACTGATTCTCTTTCCCACCAAACCCACTCCACTTTGGGAACCAAACAAAATCAGCTGGCTCTCTTCTGGTCTTAGCAAGGTAGGTACTTACACCTGGAGGAATGCATCTCAGGGTTAATCTTAAAATATAAAGGACCCCATGCTATGGTTTGGTATCAGTTTCAAAATGTGAGGGAGATGAAAACAGGCTCATAAGCTGAATCCTAGGAGCTTAGGCAGTGCGGTTAGGAGTTCCAGTAACAATGGGCTGATTTGGTGGGCACGCACCCCCAGAGAGACTAGCACAACACTTATCCCATTAAGTATGGTAAAATGACTGGCCAGAGTAATTGCTGTCAGCAGTGAAGGAAACAAGGTCACCTGTTGTGAATCTAGAGCGTTGACCTGTGGGTTGGGTTGAATTATTCTGATGGAGAGAACTTTTGCAGGTTCTTTCCTGTCCTCTCAAAGACTTTAACATCAATGAAAGCAGGGTCTTGTTTAAACTTTCTACATCCCCAGGGCATAGCAATAGTCTGTACACAGTATGAGCACAGAATGAGTGGTTAGCTAAGTGATTATGTAGCAGCAATATGCCTGGAATACCAAACTGTGCCATTGAATCAGGAGACTTCCTGTTTTGCTGAGAGGGAACCTGGGATTAGAAGAATGAACCAAATATTTTGATCTAAAGAGTCCAGGTGGAAGATTTCTGGATGGGTGTCATTTTCCTGGGAGTCCCTAAGGCCTTTCAGGGGGTTCATGGGGTAAAAACATTTTGTAATAGTCCTATGATGTTTTAATGTCCAATCTGGTAAATACCAATAGATATAACAAACACAAACTCTTTGGTGAGGGAGGGCCTCATAATTGTTAAGAGTATAAAGGGATCCCGAGACCCAAAAGCTTGAGAACCATGAATAGACCACCTCACCTAGAAGGGCTAGGTTAGGGTTGGGGTTGGACAATTTTAGTTAAGGATCAAAGCTAAAGAACCTCTCACTTGAATTATTCAGATTTATTTTATAAACTATTATACTTACCTCTTCCTGATGTGTTATTTCTGAATATATGTATATGCATTTATAGACATGTACACATGTATGTGTATATTTATATAGCACAACACAATACATATATGTATGTATGCATATACATACAGACACATCTACATATTGTTTTCCCTTCTAAATAATCTGGTGGTCTGGATCTGTATAAGGGGGAAGAATGTCAAGGAGGAGGTGGAAGCTGGGCCAGATATGGTGGTGGTGTTGATATCATTGATCCCGAAGTGGCTCAGGGGCCAGGCAGATCCAGGAGGCCTAGTGTCTCAGGTTAAGGTTCTGTGATTATGGAGATTTAGAAAGTAGAGGTGAAAGCCCTATGGGTACAAGTCCCCTGAGTGCATTACAGTCAGAGGAGCTAGTGTCTGGAAGGTTAATTCTGGGTGGACAGCACTATTAAGAGCTGGAAGAAGGTCCAGGGCTTGGCAAGTCAGGATAGTGACTACCTAAAGCACCTGCAGAATGAAGGGAAATGAACTTCTCACCTGGGCATAAGAATTAAGTCAAATCCCAATGTTCCCTTTGCTCAGCCTCACTGGCCACTCTCCTACTAACAGGTGATCATTCCCATATTCCTTTTCTGGTAGAAAGACTCCCAGGTTCCAACCACTGCTCTGCCACTTACTAGCCAGGCAGTATAGATTGGATAGAATGCTGCATTTAGGAGACTCGAAGACCTGAATTTAAATCCGGCCCCTGACACTAACTAGCTGTGTGACCTTAGGAAAATTAGTTAGCTTCTCTTGCCCTCAGTTTCTCCATCTTCAAAATGGGAATGAAAACAGTACCTACCTCACAGGGTTGTTGTGATGATCAAATGAGGCAGGATACATAAAGTGAATAGCAAACCTTAAAATACTATATGAAATGTTAGTTATTATGACTATGATCTGAGAAAGTCATTTTGTCAGAGCCTTGGTTTTCTCCCTTGTAAAATGGGGGAGAACATGGTACAATAGCCGATCTCTAAGTGCCCTTCCCGTTCTAAAATCCTGTGAACCACAACCCCATCTGACCTGGTCTGGGTGGAAGAGCAGTGGCTGGGAGCACAAACTGAGGGCTTCTGCACTCCTCCTTGGCATTCACTCCCTCCTGTACGAAGGAGATCTCTTCCATCTTCAGGTACACTGCTTCACTAGGGCTCTTTAAACCATCTGTCCGGCTGCCTGTAGAAGAGACACTAAACTACTGCTTTGATCAGGAGTGGTCCAGAGGCCCTGCTTGAGGTCCAGGATCTCAGTGATGGGCTGGCAGCCAGAGAGACTGGAGACTCTTAATTACTTGGCAGTCTCCTACGGATGCTGCCCCCATGACCTGCCCCATTAACTTACACTGAAGGCTGTTCCTGTCATTGAGAAGGGTGATGGCAGGGTCATCTTTAGGGGTCTGTGGGGTTCCACGAGAAGTTGGTGCCTTGGTGGAATCTCCATCGGCAAAGGCCTCCATGTCTGGAGACTGAGGGGAGCTGTCCATGTGGCAAGCGGTGAGTGCATTCTGATACTGTTGTCGAGTGATCTAAGAGAAAGCAGAGAGAGGGACAGACAGTTCAGGATGGGCTAATCAGACCTCAACCTATGGAGCCCATCACTGGTGTAAGCAACCATAGCATCCTAGGCCAAGAGGCAGCACCATTTTGAATATCTACCACCTGGCGTATGGACTACACAATGGGTTGAGGAACACCCAGATGAGCCAGGACACCCTGTTCAAAAATATCTCTTCAATTGGTGACAAATTCTTCCTGAGCTAGTAGCCAAGTCTAGAGCAAGCCTTAAAATATACATATTTTCTGAGCAGTAACTCAATACTACTATCAACCTTTAATACTTTCGTGCTAATTAATTAGACAAGCACTAAGGTAATAAGAAAAATTCTAAAAAGAAGAAAAAGGATCCTGAGAGCTGGCTTCAAGGGGCTCTCCTGTAGAGGAGGAATTAGACTTTTCTCTTTGGCCACAGAAGGCCAAGCCAGGAGAAACAGACAGCCATTGCCAATAGATAAATTTAGATTTTATAAAGGAAAACTTCCTAACAATTTGGAATATCAAAGAGTGGAATGTCTTCCCTTGAGAAGAGCAGGATTCTCACTCACCAAAAGTCTTCAAGCAAAGGCCAGATGACCACTTGTCAGATATGTTGTAGTCATACAACATATCAATCAATCAATGTTGATTGATTGATAAATGTTATATAACTGTTCAGGTTATGAGTTGGACCAGTTGGCCCCTGAAATTCTTTCCAGCTCCGAGACTGTGTGATAAATAAATTTTTTTAAATAAGTAAATTATAACAGAAGAGAAGTGTTAATGGGGCAGGGAGAGTCTTAAGCATAAGCCGATCTTCCCCACCAGTTAAACCATCTGGGAAAGGTTGACCTGGAGCTGCAGTGAGGTGGGGGGAGGGAGAGGGATGTGCTTTGGCAGGCGAGGTATAATATAATAACAGCTAGCATTTCTATAGGACTTTGAGGTTTACTTTAAAAAGATGATCTCATTTATCTTCATAACAACTTAGGAAGGTTGGTGCTATTATTATCCCTGTTTTACAGATGAGGACACTGAGGCAGACAGAGGTGAAGTGGCTTGCTTAGGGTCACATGGCTAGTAATTCTCTGAGCCCAGATTTGAACTCAGAAGTTCCTGACTCCAAGTCCAGTGTTCTAACCATGGAGCCACCTAGATTCCCTAGGTGAATGAATAATATACTGTAATAATGAGGACTATGAAGGACTTATGAAGAGAGGTCAGCTGAATGAAGGATGGAAAGACACAGAAAACAAACTTCCCCTACTTCACAATCTTGTCAAGGGCTAAGTTCTATTAGACTAAAGATTTAGTAGAAATTTGCTTAAGATACAGCTAGGGCTCTGGCCTTTCAAACTCTCTTGGAGTAGCAATTTGAGAAATTCTTGTCTACAATGGTTCCGTCTTAGATAGATAGAAGTAGATAATGATTCACAGGGGAACAGGAAGTCACCTGGGTTTGGAGAAACCAGAAAATCCCTTTTATGGCTCTTAAGGATGACCACGCCTAGGCCCTGACTATTTCTTCCCTTTACTTACTTGGGAAAATACTTGACCATAAATTTAGCTTCAAACAATTTCCAGGTCACACGGGGCTCTCTGATACAGTTTTAGGGATCTGCATGGTTCTTAAACTTAGATCCACAATAGATTTCAAGAGGTCAGTAAATTTGGATGGGAAAAAAATTACATCTTAATTTCCATTAACCTCTCACTGAAATATAGTATTTCCTTCAATGATGATTTAAAAAAAATACACACCACATTATTGTGAGGAGTCCCCAGTCTTCACAAGAATGTCAAAGGAGTCTGTGGGACACAAAAGGTTGAGAATCCTTGATATAGGCTGACCACCCCATTTTACAGATGAGGAAACGAGGCCCAGAGGGGAACTGATTTGCTTAAAGTCACACAGAAAGTTAGTGGAACAGCTAGGCCTTGGCATCCTGATCTCAATGCCCAATCCAATACTTTCTCCACTATACCACAGCTGCCTCAGATGATAAATTTAAGCTTTGAAGTTCTTCAAGAAGCCTGGGAATTTTGCTGTTTAGGAATTATGGTGTTAGAGGGAAAGCAGCTACAAAGGAATTCATCGGAAATCTTTTTTCTTTTAAGAAAGAAAATCCTATGGGATCAGCAGTTTTTGCTATATTGGATTTCTATGACCCCACATTTGTGAGCTCTAGAAAAGAAAAAAAATGTTTTGACACTGAAGAACAAAATTCCTTTTTTTTTTTTCTGAGTCTATAAAAAAAGAGACTCATTTTCTTTACTATGTACAAGGTCTGGCTAAGTACTAAGGCTTGGTGTTATGTCAAGAAAGGCTCCAAAGAATCTTTACCCAGAAGTCCTATTTTAGTTCTGCCTGGGCTGTTGATGAATTATCATAATCCAGAATCTGCTTTTAGGTTGGGGGATGTAGGTCCTCTGAAGGATGCAGTAAGCAAAGGATGATGGGTAGGTGGGAGGGGTGATCTATGCCTGCTGGGGATAGTGTTTTGGCTTCTCCAAAGTATATAGTACAGCACATTTGATGTTGAATTTCCAGATACACCCAAAGCATCCTGTACATTGGACACAATTTTGCTCACAATAGACCCTTCTAATGCATCAGCAAGATGGAGGTGGGCTCCAGAATGAACTTGAAAGCAAAAGTGTGTTTGGATATTCATTAGCCTGTGGAAGTATTTCTTTCCTCTCTGTTCTCTATCCCCTGAAAAACATGGGAGTTTTACTGGACTTAAAGGCCAATATGACTCAGTAGTGAAGCACAGAGGCCGTCTTGGATGGCTATCGCCATCTTAGGCTGAATCAAGAGAGGCACGTTTTTCAGAAATAAGGAGGTGATAGTTTCACTTTACTCTGCCCTGGTCATACCCCACCACATTTAGAGTTGTAACATTAAATCAACACCCCACCATTAAATCAGGAGACTTCCTATTTTGCTGAGAGGGAACCTAGGATTGGAAGAATAAACCAATGAACTGGTTGGTTGGCTGTCATAGTTCAGAGAGAACACTGATTAAATGGAGATCATTCAGAGGAAGGCAGCCGAAGTGGTGATAGGCCTCAAGTTCATGCCCCAAGAGTCTCTGTGAAAGGAACTAGGGACGTCTAGGCTCTTCTCTCAATGTGGATCTTTCCAGCAAAGGCTGGACCGCCATTTGCCAGGCACGTTGTGGAGGGAAACCTTTTTCAGGAATAGGTTGATGGCCACTGAGGTCTGTTTTAGCTCTGAGAGCCTGTGATTCTGATCTTTCATCTAAGTCACCACTTAACCATAAAGCACCCAGGCCCCACCTAGTCTGTAGCATGTGTCACCCTTACCACACCCCCTGCAACACCCTTGTTTTGGGAAATCATTTTGGTCTCTTTCTGGTTCACAGCAACAACAAAAAACCAATAACCTCACAGACACAAAGAAATGCCAGGGCTGGAAGGGACTTTCAGTGATTGGACCTAGTCAAACTCTTCTAATTTTTACAGATAAGGAAACTGAGGCTTCTAGAGGGGAAATGATTGGATCAAAAAAAATCAAAAGTGGCATAGGGGAGTCAAAACCAACATAGCCCCCTCCAGGTTATCATCCCATAGGTCCAAACTATGATGTAACACATATTTACATAGAGTTTTATAATTAAAAAACCACACACCTTCCGTCCTTCCAACTACCTTACAAACAGAAAGAACACAACAGGGCCACTGCCCTATAATTATGCCTCCAGCTGTCACTGTGCAAGTATTAGTCTCCCTGTTTTGCAAATGAGAACACTGAGAATCCAAGTCATGTCAGAGGTATGATTCAAACCCAGGTCTTTCCTAACTCCAAGGGTAGCATTCTTTTTCTGTTATGTCCCTTTGTGCTTACAGATTTTTTTTAACCTTGAAATTTTTCTTGTAACTTATTTTTAATACATAGTTTCTTTCTCCCCTTTGCAGTTTTTTGGGTTATAATTTTTGAGGTGCAATATTTCCAGATTCAAATAGAAACGATAGTGGAACAATGCCAGGCACATAGTGGGCATTTAATAAATATTTACTGATCAATTAAAGTAGTGCTTATGTCACAATGCACATCTTGAGTCATTTTAAAGAGAGACTTGGAATAAGAGTGATAAAAGGCTTTCAGCTAGGTGGGAAGCAGTTACTAGCATCTGCTTAACGATGTGGCACTTCTTATCCAAGACATTGACTATCATGTGGCACTAATTAGCTGTGTGACTATAGGTAAATAACCTCTCTGAGCCTTAGGGTTTCAGGATTCTACTAGATTTCTTTGGGCAAAACTGAAGTCACACTCTTGAAAAGTGGCAAGCATTAGGTCACCCTCAGGAACATCTTTGAGCTTGCACTTCAAAATTCTTTGGGGCTGGCTCCATGTGAAAGGACTTTCCTGAGTCAGAAAATGACCTATTTCAAGAGCGTAGGTGTGGTCTTTCCTAGTTAGCTCCTAGGGATTTTCTGGTTCATCCAAATCTGAGTGGTTTCTTAGTCTCCTGTGAGTCACTGACTGATTTCCTGCTGTCTCCATCTCTGGCTGAGACCTCCTGTCAGGCCAGAGCCCCAGCCTCATCCCTGAGCAAACATAGTCTCTGGGAGTTTCTAATTGCACAAGTCCTGGTTAGGGAAAAGTTGAATCACTTTCCTGTTCAACACAATTTGGAACAACCGTTTCTAAGGATAAGGTTCAGATATTTTGAATTTGCATGACTTTGCTAGCAAGCAAAGCTTCAGGGAAACACAGGGAAGATCTTTCCCCATACTCACAGCTGCCTGAGTGGGTAGCGATACGCCCAGAATCATCCCCAAATTCTACAGTGACACAACATGCCTTTCCCTGACTTCTTCATTTGGGTACACAGAACAACTGCAATTAGGAAACAATGAAGGATGACTGGACAGGGCCCAAGGTCAAGGGAGGAGGGCAGGGCACAACAAAGATTAGAGCTGAAGGTGCCCTATTAGCCGCAGTCACTTTCAGGTTATACATGGGCTTCCTGTTCCCTAGAGCTGAATTTTCAGCCCTTACCACCAATTTTGCCATTCCTTTCTTCTCTTCTGCTTGTATTCTATTTACTCAGACTCAAACCCTTGGAAAGTGCAACTAGGTAGCGGAGTGGATAGAGTGCTGGACCTGGTGTCAGGAAGACCTGAGTTCAAATCTGGCCTCAGATACTTATTAGCTGTATGACCCTGGAAAAGTCGCTTAACCCTGTTTGCCTCAGTTTCCTCATCTGTAAAATGAGCTGGAGAAAGAAATGGCAAACCAGTCCAGTATCTTTGCCAAGAAAACCCCAAATGGGTTCTAACAAAAAGCCAGTCACTACTGAACAGCAACAATAAACTCTTGAGAAAGGAACATACAAGGTGGGAAGGCCATCCATGGCCTTTAATCAATTCAACATGGTCACAGGAAGACCAATTAATAATTTGAGAAGAATCTTTTATGAGACAATGGGAGGCAGCACAGTGCATGAAAAGACCTCTGAATTTGGAACCAGTGAACCTCAGTTCAAATCCCCACTGTACCAGGTGGTATGTTCTGTGTGACTTGAATAAAATTACTTTTCAATTCAATTCAACAAAATCTCTCTGGGCCTCAGTTTCCTCATCTGCAAAATGGGAAGGGAGTAGACTTGCTGGCCTCAAAGGTCTCTAGCAGCTCTAAATCTATGTTCCTACGAATTCTTCCTAGGGAAATGAATGCAGTCAATCTCCATGGACCTCAGTGACTTCATCTATAAAACAAGAGGCTTGGTCCAGAACTCTAGATAATCTCCAAGGGTCTTTCTAGCTCTCTGAGTCTGTTACGGTAGATAAATCTGCATGCAATGTTTTTGCACCTGCAATGAGATCATAGGAGCCAATCCCCTCATTTAACTGATGAGGAGACTGAGAGCTAGGGAGCTGAAGTGACTTGCTAAGGTCACACAGGTAGTAGGAAGTGTCAGCGGCAGGATTTGAACCAAGGTCTTTTGATGTTAGAAGCAGTGTTCTTTTCTACTATACTATCTCCGGGTAAAATGATGTTTTGTAAACAGGTTTATATTTTTCAACTCTGGTGAAATCTCTTACCAAAGAAGAGAAGAGATGAAAGGGACCTCAAGAACCATCTATCTCAACCCCCTTATTTTACAGAGAAGGCAACTGAGAAGCCAAGTGACCTGCCTAAAGTTGAGCAGCTATATACACAAACAATAACAATGTGGCTAGGTGGCACAGTGGATAGAGTGCCAGGCCTGGAATCAGGAAGCCTTATCTCCATGAGTTCAAACCCAGCCTCAGACACTTACTAGCTGTGTGACCCTGGGCAAGTCACTTTTTTGCCTCAGTTTCTTCATCTGTAAAATGAGCTGGAGAAGGTGAGTTACATTTTTATAGCCCTTTTCCAAAATGCTTCATATGCATTATCTCAGGTGTGTTGACTCCTAGGTCAGCATTCTTTCCCCTCTACTGTACCGCCTTCCTTGGTCTTACCATTTTGTATTTCCCCCACCCCTTTTCTCTTGTCTTTGTTATTTTCTGTCCATTCTTATTGGAACAAAGGCTATTTTTATGTGGGATACTTTAGAAAGCCTAGAAGGACCTCTTCACTCAAAACAGCTGCCATACTAATTATTCCTCTGTCAGAAAAGGCCATACTCTTCCACTGAGCTTGTAGCCTTGTGAAGGATACAGATGCAGTGGCAAGGGACAAATTCAGTTGATGCTCACCTAGCCAGCCAGAGTAGACAAATCAGTTCTCTGAAACATACTGGCTGTGTGACCCTGGGCAAGTCACTTAGCCTCTGAGTGTTTTGGGCAACTCTCTAAGACTATGCTTTGCAGAGAAGGTGCCAGCTTGCACTGGTAGAAGGAGTTCCCTCCCCTGGGAGTTCCTTATACCAGTGGAATCATAGGTCCCTTCTCTGTCTCTACTAATTATGCCATGAGGCCTTAACTAATTAGTTGGAATTTAGGGTTAAGGTGCTGAAAGCCTCTTCTAAAATGATACCAAGTGGGACACAGGACTAGTAATTTTGATGTCAAGAAGGCCTGGGCTAGAGACATCTGGAGCCTGGAGTCCTGTGGAGGAAGAGTGGAGCACCAAAGCAGGGCACCCTGACCCAAAGAGGCAGCCTGTGCTTTTAGAAGATTAAAGAATGATGAAGACAAGTTTTCCTTACTTTAATTCAGCTCAAAAAACATGATTGACTGTCTACTATGTTCAGTCTTCAAAATTCACAGAGGCCTCCAAAAGTGTGACATGCTTTCAAGGAAAGCTGGCATTCATATTTGGGGAACCCTGATAGATCTGGGAATGCAGTTCCCCCCACCAGGTGAGCACTGTGACTCAGATAATTATTAGGAGGTGGAATACCAGAATTTACCAGCTGGTCATCCTTATGTCCTTTTGTACTGGACTGTTTCTGGTACCTTTACTATTCCTTTCCCAGTAAAAGCATCCAAGGTGTGGCTGTCCATGCTACCAACGTACCTGGCCACATTAGGCTGCCCTCCATAATCCCACTTAGGTGGCCTTTCTCAATCTCTTTAGGGGAGGTGACTCAAACGAGACTCAGTGCTCCAACTACTGCTTTATAGTGTTGGGGTCACCTTCACCTGGTTGGCACCTCTGGACATCTATAAGACAGAAAAGAAGTCTGGTATACAGGCATTGAACCAAAGCTCATAATCAAAACCTGCTTCCAAAATGGAACCAACAGATTTTTCCACAAGTGAAGCCTTTCCCTGGTGCCTCCCTGAAGTGCATAATTTAAAATATATTTTCTGACCTCTACATTACCAAACTAAGTATGGTTCAATTTTAGTCTTCGTTCAAAAAAATGACAAACCTGGACTAGGCTTAGAAACAACAGTGGGGAAACAGCTAGTTCTGGGTCCTGTTAGTTTAGCAATTAAATGTGAACTACTCTTCCTGTGAGGCCTAGATGTCTACATTGTCAACGACACACCATGATTAGGGTAGAGATTTTAGAGGGAGGAGTGGTGTCCCTTTTCGTAATACCATGGACGTGAGGGCTAAGGGTGATGGGCATGCTGGTGGAGGTGGGGGGAGGCTTTTGAAAGGTAAATGCTTGATGAAGAAAATGAAGAAAAAAGGAAGACAATAAAGAAGAGTAAGGGGAAGAGATGAGGGAAAAGGAAAGGAGAACTGGAGGAGGGGAGGGGAGGAGAAGGAAGGAAAGGGGAGGGGAGGGGAAAGGAGGAGAGGTAGCAAAAGGGAGAGGAGAGGATGACAGGACACAAAGGACTTGTATAAGACCTTGTTCAAGGGTGGGACTGATTAATAGATGTGATTGGTTATACAGGCAGGGTGGGGCAGGAGGACCTTGGAGATTACTGCTGCAAAGTGTTTTTTTCCCGGAGTTACCCAACCAGGCTTTCCCAACCCCATTTATTTCCAACAAACAGAAACGGTTCCTGCTTCCTTTTCTCTTTCCACAGAAGTAAATACTAACTAAGCAATCCCTTACATTTTGTCAGGGGCTACGGGGCTGCTATTATTTCGCAACTAATAACAACCAAGAGGAATTTTCAGGAAGTTTAGTTTGACAGCTAGAGAGACCAGAGACTAATCTTCAATCTTTGGAAAAAATAATTTTATTAAGCTTGAATACCTTCTTTATATTGTCTGTTAGTATATAACTTTAAGGTTGCAGCTTTCAAGGTGTTTAATCAGCCCCATAATATAATAAATATATTAAATATTAATATATAGTCAAATAGACATTATAAATAATAATAAATAGTAAATAAATATACCCTGTAATAAAAACAGACCCTATAATATTAAGTCTTCTTATACTAGGTGGTGATAAAATGATAAGTTTAAGGTCCTGTGGTTTAAACACAAGGGTTTTTTTTTTTATTTGTTTTCTTTTTTTGGCTAGGCAAACATACCTTTTATCCTTTTTTCATAAATAATATATCTCTTTGTCAAAAGACCTAAACAACAGTAACCAATAAGGCAATTAAAGATAGAAAGCAGGGATTGGCAAACCATGTGTGTGTTTATGCACACACATATGTACATATATGTACATATGCAGTATATAAATACAATAAAACTTTATTCAAAAATGTAAAAACCATTCTGAGCTCAGAGGTTGTACAAAAAGAGGCTGGGGGTCAGATTTGGTGTTTGCACCATAGTGTGCCCACCCCTGAAAAACACAGAGCTATCTTTTAAAATTATATAAATATCTAAGTGCTCTTTTTTTCACTCGTTAGTTACTCGTTAATCCTCAACTCAAATTAATCACAGCTTAATCTAATGCTATTCTTTGTCCCAGAAAAGGTTCTTGCCCCTTCCAGGGGCACCACTGGGACTTCTGGGCAATTGGGTATCATGAGTCCTTGCAGCTGGTTCTCTTAGCAATTCGCTATGGCCACTCCAGCTATGGAATCATTCTGGGGACCACCCTCTTTCATTCTCTTCTGCTGTTATTACTCACAGATTGCCTCAGAGTCCTCATTCCTCCCTTCTATGGGGAAAAGGAAGAGAAATGAAGGAGCTGCCTAGAGATGGAAGCAATGCTCTAAGGGAGAATAAAAAGCACATCCGTAAGGGAGAATAAAAAGCACAGTCTCCAGCACACAGTAAGTGCTTAATAAATGCTTGTTGACATGACTTGACTAAAACATCCTATCATCCAATGGTTACTGCCTGTGGTAGCTGCTTGCCAGATAGAATGTGAATCTACCAAAAAGTAATATTTTGGCAATAGCAGTTTTTTTTGCAAAGCATTATTATAAATCTTATAATAAAATAGAGCATTTCAAATAAAACATTTAAACAAGGTTTTTGAATGCAGATGTAACTGGTCTCTGCTTTTCTCAAGTTCCTACACATGTGATACTTTGTCTTAGATTCCTCAGTGGAAGAAAACATTTTAGTTATTCAGCTATGTATGTGCAGTGAAAGGGTGGCCCTAAGATTTGGAAAGGGGACATTCACCTTTGTTGTTGGCCCATGACTCAGTAAACATGGATTCTACCAGGGCTCTTCCAATACTTCACTTGTCTGAAGTAAATTTAATAAAGGTAAACTGAAGTACATACTCTCAGCAAAATCAGTTTATTACAGTGATGCACAAAACTGTAAACAAAGCAGGTCAGACTGGTCACCTTAATAAAGCCAGCTACCCCAATGAGAAGGAGGGAGCCCTCTTTATTGACACACAAGAAAGAAGGAGTCTTGGTAGTTGTGGAACATTATGACCAGCCGTGGGCTGGCATTCAGGTGAGGCTATTCACACCTCTCTCTGACAATTAAGATATGTTCATTGTTTTTATGGGACCCATCTGCATCTTGCAAACTTTGCTAGGGGATCAAAACTACCAGACTTACTGTCTCCTTGGAAGAGATAAAATCTCCCCTAAATTCACAAGGATTGTCAAGGACAGACAGCACATCTTTTGGGGATGGTACCAAGCTAACTTGTGGAGCTTAAAGATGACAATCAGATATTCTGATAGTATTCCTAGGGCTACTGGTATGAGATGAAAACTTTTTTTAAAATTATACTTTTAAACTAACTCAAGGAAAGTTGAATTCTTGAGCTTAACTCAAGAATACAGCAATGCGGCTTTAGGCAGATGTAGACTCAGTTACAAAATTAATACATCATAGAATCAATTATATGGTAGAATCAAGACAAGTAGAAACTCAAGGTGATACTAATTTTGATCTTTTCCTAGTAAAGATACCTGGGCTTTTCATTATCTGCAAAATGAGGCTTATGCCAATACTACCTTCCTTTCCACCCTTCTTTACATGCTCCAGGTGATGACTTGAGGCAACATGCATAGACCTTTCAAAAATTCACTAAGAAAGACACCTAGCTAAGAGCTATTTTTAGATTCTCTGGTTAGCATTTTTTTCCAAGGATCCATAGTGTCTCCCCATGATAGACCTGATGGAACTAGCCACTGTACTTGCTGCTTTTTGAGGAACCACAGAATTCTTATTCCCCATTTCATGTTGCTAAGAAGTCTCTTGGCTTACAGTACCAAGTGCACACCCACCAAAAATGTCTCCACAAACATGGGATGCTCTACTCCAAGCAGCAGCCAAACTCTACCATAATCACCTCCTGATCACCAACAATGGTGAAGGAGGGAAAAATGGATAAAACCCTCAAATAATCCAAAGACTTCTTGCCTTTCCTCCCAACTTCCCTTGCTGCCAAAACTTTTACCATCTCTGCCAACAAATAAAAAAAGAATTGGCAGCTCAGATCTTAGCATCTTTCATTTGTCTTATTCAACTCTGATGAAGGTTTGTATTAACAGTGAAATGGTTCCAGAGTGGAGAGGACAGTTGTGGAGAATTATCTCATGAAAAAGCAGATGCATTATGTAATTCAACTAAATCTGTCATTTTTAAGTGCTTTCCTGTCTAGCTTCCATACCCATTTTTTGAGGGTCTCAATGGTTGAAGCAATGGTGTGGTGGAAATAGCACTGGTTTGCGAGTCTGAGGTCCTGAGTTCAAATTCCAGCTCTCCTCCCTGCTAGTTGCCTGATTGCAGACAAGTCATTTTATTTACCCTTCTGGGTCTCAGTTTCCTGACCAGTAAAAGGAGTGGCTTGGACTAGATGACCAGCTCTACATCGATGTTCCTTTGCTCTGCTACACATATACCTTGTTTGTTTTCATACATACTCATCCTCTAACCTTCCCCCATACGATGTAGTTTGAATGACTGATTGTAGTTTTAATGTGGTGTTTCCCAGGGGCCCAGAGACATGCCCAAGAGACCACTCTCCTTTGTAAAACATTAGACATTGTCTGTGCCTTTGCTACAACAGTGCAAAGACATTTTTTTTTCTTCTTATATCTGTGATTCCAAAATGCCTCCTTTGAAACCCTAATATGGTGAGCACCATGGCGAAGGCTACCATGTGAGTGAGCACCCTTGAGATAATCTGTTGCTCTCAGTCACGCTGGTTTAAAAGGGCAGCCAGGCACAGTGATAATGATGTTACTGTTGTTGCTGCTGCTAGACATAATAACTTGTATTTATAAAGCACTTTACAGTTGCAAAGGGCTTTGCCATCATTAACTCATTTGATTCTCACAATAACCCTGGCAGCCAGCTGGCAAAAATCTTCCTTTTGCCAGTGTGCTGATGAGAAAGTAATGGCCAGGAAAGGTTAAGTGGTTTGCCCTAGGATGGATGGTAAAGATGCTAGAGCCTTCCCTTCTAAGGTTATTTTCCATCTGCTCTGAATGTAACTTTTATGTTATTTATTTATTACCGAATTAATTACACACTCTCTCCCAAATTCAGTTGTAACATCCTTGAGGGCAGGGACTATTTTTGCCTCTCTTCGTATCCCCAGTGCTTAGCATGGTACTTGGCACATAGTAAGTGCTTAATAAATGTTTGTTCATTGATTGATTGATTGATAGTAGATCCAAGATTTAAACTCAGATCTTCAGATTCCAGTGCTTTTCTCCCTACACTATGCCCAGATCAGCAACAGATTTTAAACAGTTTGCAGAATATAAGTGCAAGGAAGTTGAGGAGGGGGGGAAGGTGTTGGGGGGAGAAGGAGAAGGAGAAGGAGAACAGACTAGGAGAAGAAAAAGGATATTTACTGAGAAGTTTTTGTGTCAACACCAACTTAAATAAGGCATATGATAAGCCTTGTTTTTCTCTAATTATACATACAGTTGTGGTGGTGATCTGTTTTATGTGACATTTGAAGAATACTTTTTCCCCCCATCATATCCTACTGACATAGAGTAATATAGGATAATAAAAAGGGTTTTGGGCAAATATGGTCAACTTCTTTTTTAGGTTATAAATATTAAGCCATTCTGATTATGAAATCATAATGCTTTCTCTTCCATACACATGGCCCCAAAAGCATCTGCTTTTATTATTATTGATATTATTATGGCTATTTTGTCCAGATTTGTTATTTAATTGGTATAGGTATTAAATATATACAGCTCCTTGAAGGCTGGGACTATTTTTGCCTTTCTTCAGATCCCCAATGCTTAGCATGGTACTTGGCACATAGTAAGTGCTTAATAAATGTTTGTTCATTGATTGACTGATTGATAGTGGATCCAAGATTCAAACTCATATTCAATATTTAACTGGCATATTCACATTGGTTTTCCAGTGGGGAACCTCCCTTTGTCAATGCATGTCAACACCTACTCTGCAACTTACAGTCTTAGAGAGTTGCCTATGACCCAAGGAAGTTAATGACTTGTCATGGGTCATACAGATTGTATATATTAGAGATATAACTCAAACCCAGATCTTCCTGATGCTAAATCTGGCTTTCTATCCACTAGGCAACATGGCCTCTCTTTAAATTTATAATATCGAAGGAACACACACAAGCAAAACTGAACCATGTTGACTAGGGAACCAAAAGTTTGGAATTGTGTTATGCCCCAGGGAAAACTGTTTTATCTTGCTCTGTGCCTCAGTTTCTCCATGTGAAAGAAAGAGAAGAGACCTACCTTATGAGAATGCTGCTGGGTTAAACATGAGGAATAATGAAGGTTAATGAAAAAATGTCTTCATGAGTATCAGAAAATGACTACCTCCTAGCTCATTGCTGGAATGTGGATTGCTTCTCTGACACTTATTGTTTATTATAGGGTAACACAGTCTAAAGGACGATCCTTGATGCTTGATTGTTTTCTCTCTGGCCTCGGGGCAGCTGCCTAGCCTCTTGGGGTCTGTGCAAAGTGGAGGAGGGCCAGGCGACAGGAATGGAAAGCCCTCCTGGAGGGTTACCTTCACAAACTGCACATCACTGAGGATGTGGACTGAGTAGTCAGGCGTGTAGAGGTTGTTGCTGCTGTACAGCTGGGTGGTGCTGCCCCCATAGTCACTGCGCTCTCGGTTTGGAGACTCAGAGCGGTTCAACCCACTGCAGCGAGAAGGGGATCGGTTTACTGCAGATATTGACAAAGGAGGAGAAAGAGGAGGAGGAAGAGGAGAGGGTGAAGGAAGAAGGGGGAGAAAAGATGGAGGTGGGGTAGGGTGGAGGGAAAGGGGTGGAAAATGGAAAAGAGACAAAGAGAGGCGTTTACTGAATACCTCTGGACTTTTAAGCAATGGTCACACTGGGTAGTGCTAATATGCCCCTTGTACTTTCCACTCAACCTGAGCACAATCTTGGGGGAAGTGTCAGATTATTTATACAAGGGGTCAATAGCCTTAGAGAGGAAACCCCTGACACAAACAACTGAATGGGTAAATATTCTTTTCCTTTTTTTCATGCTCCTTTCCTTTACAACTTCTAAAGAGAAGAAGTTGGGGCATTTTGTCAGGAAGGATGCTGAGGCTATCCACAGGACTGCAATCATCCCTTGTTGGTTTCATGTAGCTGCAAAGAAGGACCAGAATAAGAAGATGAAAGACAGTGCTGGGAGTACTAATTGCCTTACAGGACCAAGCGATTTATTTATTAACTGGAATGAATCTTATACCAGGTGTGGCACTGAGGTTCTCACAGACCCATCATTCCCAGCATACAGAATTGCCAGCTTCCCAGTGACTGATCATTTGGTTATGGTTACCCACAGGCCTCCTGTTCTAATCCCCTGATTTCACTGGCTCCTAACTTTCCAGGAGATCTCCATAAGTTTCCTATGCAAAGATACGTTTATTGGGGGGTGGGGGATAGGGACTGGACCTGTGATCTCACTGATATAGGGAACTCCTTGGTATAGAAACCTCATGGACCAATACAGGTCAGCACCATCTGTACAACTTCTAAGACAAAAAACTGCCTAGAGAGCTGAGAACTTAAGTGATATACCCAGGATCATGCAGTCAATATGTATCGGGGCAGGACTTGAACTCAGGTCTTGGCTTTAAGACCAACTCTCTACCCACTTGTTACACTACCTCTCTTGCTGGGGAACTCCAAGAAAAATGGGCAGCTAGGTGGCCCAGTGGATGGAGCATATGACTTGGAATCTGGGTGACCTGTGTTCCAATTTTGCCTCAGACACTTACTAACTGTGTGACCCTAGGCAAGTCACTTAATCCTGATTGCCTCCAAAAAACAAAAACAAACAAAAAAATAAAGGAAAAGAAAATATAGTCAGTTGGTTTCAAAACTAGCTTCTTTGATCTAAGTATTCATTGTACTTACCATTGCAAAGTCACCCAGAAGGTGACAATAATTATAATAGCTGGCATTTATGTATCATTTTAAGGTTCACAAAATACTTTACAAATATTTCATTTGCTCTTACTGTATTGTGAGATAAGTAGGTGCTATTATTATTCCCATTTCATAGAAGACAAACCTGAGGCAGTCAGAAGTAAAGTGATTTGCCCAGGGTCACATAGCTAGTAAGTGTCTGAGGCAAAACTGGAACTCTCGTCACTCAGAATCTAAGACATGTGTTCTATCCACTGTGCCACCTAGAGAGCTGACTTCTGCAGGTGGCTCTCAGATTTTCTCAACTATGAACTTTAACAAATATTACCTTGATGCCTCAAGATAACACAGAGGTGACCCTGATTTGTCCAAGGCTAGGCAAGCAGAGCATAAGCTCTGGCTATGCACCTGCTGAAGGGTCTGCTGTCCAAGGCCCAGACTATCTGACTTAAGAGAACCTTGTCACCAGAAAGTTGGCCACAATCAATCTAGTTTTTAGCTATAGCTACTTAGGAGGACTGTCTACTGTGGTGTAAGAGGACTTACAATCTGCCTCAGTGGGGACCTCATGAAAGTGCTGACGTGTAAAGCAGCCCACACAAGATAAGGCAAGCCTTTTCCCATTTCCATCTGAAGTCTATCCTTGAGCTCTCCCCAAATGACTGTCAAAGAGGAGAGGGTAGCAGCTTACAATGAGGGGCATTTATAATGTGGACTAAGGAGTAGAGCAATCAGAAGCTTGTGGACTCTGGTTCTAGTTCTACTGATGATTAATCTTGGGAAATTTAATTCCTGTATCCCAACTCACCAAACGATGAGTGAGGGTGGTCATCATCCAATTAAAATGTATATTGTATCGAGTACCTACCATGTACAGGAGGTTAGCGCCTTGATGAAAAGGATTTGAATCCATCTTACAAAACATGCACCAGAAGTAATAGTAAAGTGCAGTCTGAGTCCCTTTCTTAACCACACTCTTACACTCACTAACTGAGACACATGTCATTTAAAGGCATCAGCTCTAAAGCCTTGGACCCAATGGAAACAAGCAGGTCATTCTCCTAGAGTGAATATCTTGGGGCAAAACTGGGTTCCTGTGACCATGAGGCCTTCAGGGCCTGAATGGCTCATGGGTAAAGACCTAGGATTTCCCTGAGATGTGACTTAGAAACTTCTAAAGAGGGCTGTCCTTGGCAAAGGAAATTATCACAGGCCTTTGTTGTTGTCATATCCAACTCTTTGTGACCCTATTTGGGGTTTTCTTGGTAAAGATACTGGATTGGTTTGCCATTCACTTCTCCATCTCATTTGACAGATGAGAAAACTGAGGCAAACAGGGTGAAGTGACCTGCCCAGGGTCACACAGCTCATAAGTGTCTGAGGCCCTGTTTGAACTTAGGAAGAGGAGTCTTCCTGACTCTGGGCCCAACACTCTGCGCACTATGGTGCCGTGTATCTGGACGATCACTGGCCTAGGAACTTGGATGAAGGTCAGTCCCGTAGATGTTTTCCCGACCTTAATGGCATTTTCCTCTCTCACTGGATGAAGGTAAGCTAGATGTTTCTTTTAAGGCTTAATTTCCCCTCCCCATCTCCCACTTCCTCCTCTTGTAATCCTTGATTTCCTTCAAGACTCAGCTGGAACACCACCTAGTGCATGGAAGCTTTTCTGTTGGCTGTTAGGGCTTTCCCCTCCATGACTGCCTGACAGCTGCTTTGTATCCACCTTTAAATGAGCAGAGGCAGCAGGGTTTAGTGAAGAGAGGGCTGGCCTCGAAGCCAGAGAAACTTGGCACAACCTTTCACTGACCTACCTTCACTCTAAGGCTACAAAGTTTCAGAGAAGGTGCTGATTTTCCTTAGTAGAGGGAGTTCTTCATCTGGGAGTACCTATACTAGTGAAATCATTTCTGTCTTTGTATCTCTAGCATCTAACACAGTGCCTGGAACGTAATAGGTACTTGTTAATAAGAGCTAGAAAACACATACATATATAAACACAACGTATGTGTGTGTGTGTATGTGTGTTCTTATTTGATCTCACAACTGCCCTGTGAGGTAGGGCTATTATTATCCCCATTTTATAGATGAGGAAACTAAATCTGAAATAGGTTGTGTCTTGCCCAAGGTTACACAGCTAGTAACGGTTTGAGGCAGAATTCAAACTCATTTTCCTGACTCCAAGTAGCTGCCTAATAAATTCGAGGCTCATCACCAGACTGGAAGAAGGGTAATGATATGTTCAGCCACAACAGCTCTTAACAACCATCTACAGAGTTATGGAGGAGCCACAATCTGCCCCGGAGGAAATCCCCCAAACCAACGAGATCCTAGCTCCCCAAAGGGCTGGGTACAACTCCTTCTCACCTGCTTAACTTAGTGATGATTATAAGGACTGAGGGGAGCAGCTCATTGGTTCTTAAGAACCAATTTACATTTATTTAGATTTAGATTCAGAGTTCAAAAGGTCATTTAGGTAGGAAGTGCCTGAGATAAGATTTGAACCCGGATCCTCTGACTCAGAAGTCAGTTTTCTTTCCACCGTCCCATGCCGCCTCTCTAACAAGAGAGGGGACTGGGATGTCGGAGGCCATTTTCAAGGGTGCCATCAAAACAACAACTCGTATTAATGGCAGAGACATTCAGCAGAAAAACATTTATTACTTCATTTTCTGCTCTGCTCCCCAGTCATGACTGGTTCCATAGTGACCCGTGCTTATGTCTCCCCCTAACTCAGTCTTGTGTAATTGTGGAAAGTAGGGCAATCTGTCCGGGAGAAGCCTCTCTTTCAGGGTGGTATCTGGATCTAAAGCACCAGGCTCAGCTGAAGGGTCCTAACCCCAACTGATATGTACACAGCCAATGGGGAAACAGGGTGTGTTGGGGGCAATGCCTTTAGAAACCTCTCAATCTGCTTGATAACCTCTGGCTTTTGCTATGTTAATATGTGACTCACCCAACCATAGGTTAGGAAGGGCACTGGGCTAGGTGTTGCTTCTTTACCTCTTGGTTCATAATAAGAGAGATGTAGTATTTCCTTCTTCTGAGAAGGGACAGAGTTGAACAGGCTGATCTCCCATATCCTTTCTGGCTCTAAAAGAACTCTTTCCACTTGCTTCTGTGGCTACTACTGGTCCCAACTCTTTTCTCTCTGTAAACAGGGAGAGGTGGTTGCTCCATTCCCTACCATCTCCTACCACCTCCCCTTAAAAGATTTTCTGCCCTGTGACTCTGGGAGGTAGGACCGACACATTGTGGAACCAGAGATCAGGGTGATGTTATAACCCAAGTCATATGTGGTAGATGGGCAGCAGCACCCACCTCCAGTTATAAAACAAAATTCAACAGACTGTTGACTTGTCAGCAATATCATAGAGGGGACCCTTGGTGAGGTTTGGGTTGGACTATATCAGAAATTCGTAACCTGGTGTCCATTAACTTATTTTTAAAAAGGTATTTTGATAACTGCATTTCTGTATTATTAGTTTCTTTGAAATTCTATGGATTTTATTTTATGCATTTAAAATATGATTCTGAGAAAAGTTTCATTGGTCTAGGCAGACTTCTAAAAAGATCCATAACACAAAATACAGTTAAGTATCAGTGGTTTCTGAGTTCTCTTCTAACTCTTGGACTTTGTAAGCGTGAAGCAAGGCATGGACTGATCAAATCTCTGAGATCAGAGGGCCAGTCCTCCCTCTCTCTCTCTCTCTCTCTCTTTTTGGCTAGGCAATGGGTTTAAATGACTTGCCCAGGATCACACAGCTAGTAAGTGTCAAGTGTCTGAGGCCAGATTTGAACTCAGGTCCTCCTGACTCCAGGGCCGGTGCTCTATCCTCTGCGCCATCTAGCTGCCCCTCTTTTTATTTTTTTAAAGGCATAATTGCTATCTACTTTTCTTTTGTGGGGAAATTATTTTTAAGAAAAAAAAATGCTCCTTCTGATAAGACCGAGCCCCAGCTAGTCTAAATTCTGTGTAAAATCCTGTTTTGTTTCTCCAGTCTGACATTCCTCACTAGATAGAACACTGATGACTCTGCATTCTAAGTAAGTGTGTGCATATACTTAGGGACTTCTGAGCAAGGGACATGGAAATGCTTTTAACAAAAAGAAGAATCATGAGGTTATCATGATCATGAACATGGCAAACAATTTCACCTTTTCTAGTTCCCTTTGGTATTTCCTAAGAACACAGAGGCACAGACTCAGGAAATACAGGATGGAGTGAAAGCCTAGTACATTTCAAGGAGGATGGAATAGAACCCTGATCAAAGGTTTCAGTCAAAGGATGTCCAAGTCTGGGAGCCCTACCTATTATAAGCAGCTAGGGCTAAGTTGGTGAACATAACCTGCTATCACACACCTTAATGCTGGAAGGGAATTACAGAGGAACTTGTTATATGAAGTAGGAAAGGAAAGACTACCTGAGTTGGCTCTGACTAAAGGGGGGGGTGTGGGATCAAAAATCATGACAGGCACAATTGGTATGTGGACATGGATGAGAATTCTTCAGTGTTTTGGAAGTTCTCCCCATCACAGTTAACAGGTAGGAACTCTAAGACCCCACGGCAATTATGACTCCTGCTTTAGTTGTAGCACCTGTATCTACAAACCAGGAATGAGTGAAAATGAAGAAATTATGGTTCCTCCCAACTGTGTCCTGGGTATAGAATCAGTCAGTCCCAAAGCTTGGGTGGTACAGAGGTGGTACTTTCCCTTAGTGTACACGGATAGGGATGTGAAGCAGAAGTCTGAGATGATGTCCATTTGTTATTCCTGCGGGATCCTCAGTAGTGAGGCCCATGACCTATTAGTGATCACAGTTGCTGACAAAATTTGTAGAGGGGATTCTTGGGTCAGGAAACTGTTGGACTAGATGATCTCTGAGTTTCCTTCTAATTGAGATAGGAACAGAGACAGAGTCAGAGAGATAGACAGAGATAGAAACAGACTGAAAGAGGGAGAAAGAAAGGAAAAGAGAGATGGGGGAGGGAGAGAGACAGAAAGAGAGAGAGACAGAGACAGAGACAAACAGAGACAGAGACAGAGAATGAATTGAATTTGGCTATTGTCATTGAGCTATGCCTTCTCTTTGCCAAAATTATTGGGACTGCATATAGCTACATGACCCTGAAAGAGCAAAAGTTAGAATTTTAGGACCCATTATTTGGTAGCACAAATATGCAGAACTGGAAAAAGAATCTGCCAAAACCTTTGGTAAAGCAACTTCTGGCCATAATCTAAATTCTTCAAGTTGATCCCAGTTATGACCTTAGATCAAATTGTTCACATGCCAGTGTTCACTCTAGCAGAACTGATGAAAACAGGAACATTTCCACTGACCATATTTCACAAAAGAAAAAAACACATTTGTTTTAGGCTGCTCATGTACTCAGAGAAAGTGCTAATTAATAACATTTTACCTGAGGATTTCAAAGCACTGAATCCAGTCTTGGGAGAAAAGATCTAGTCCTGAAAGCTGTTAACTTGCCCACAGTCACATGGTTATTATTGACCAGAGACAAGCCTTGAACCCAGGTATCCAAAAAGAAACTTAAAATTCAGTTGTCTGCCTCTCCTGAAAGTTCTGTTTTTGTTTTGTTTCCATAAGGCTCTGCATCAGTGAAGGACTCACATCTGTCAGAGATAGATACTCTTCAGGACAGGAAAAGAAAGGGTAAATGACTAGGAGGGGCAATGACATTGCAGAAGGTTGTGGGGCCCATACAACTCTAGCAGGGGCATGAGAATGTCTGATCTTGATGGATTTCCAAAAATATATGTAAATTTTTACACCACTCTACACCATTCTTTCTCAACTCAAACTCTTAACTCAAAGAGAAACAAGCATTATGAACAACATGAGCAACATTCTATGGTGTAACATTCTATGATGTGGCCATGAATGTCCTCATTCCAGACACTGGACCCACATCCTTCTGACATCAACTCAGCTGTACTTAGCGATAGTCTAAGAAGTGGAAAAGATGGTTGAGAATGCTAGATTCTCATACCATATGTGAGCAGGAGATTCATATAGGAGGAAAATTCATTTAAAAAAAAAAAAGAAATGCTGTGCATATGTCAATCCCACCTTGCAAAGGGAAATAGCAAATGAAAATATAAGATAACATTTCCAGAGTGCTGTCAGTCCAAGAGGGAGACCAAATGGGAAGGAGACCTCTTTTTTATATAATCTATTGTTGGCCTCAGGTAGAAACATAGCAAGAGGGGTGATCAATTAGTACCTTCAGTAGGGGAGCCTAGATGCCCAGAAGAAGTGACTGGCTAAAATGAGGCAACAGGAAGGAAGGCTGGTAGGAAGAAAGAATAGCATTCCCACATTTCTTCCTGTTTTTCTTCGGTTACTGTCATCATTCCTTACTTCTGTTATATAGAGTGGGGGAAAAACAATTCATCCTGCTCCAACTGGATATCTCCCATTTCTTTCCATGTCTAGACATCTAAGATCCAAGTTAGGGATGAAGAATGGGGATGAAAAAAATGGGAAGGGAACCCACAGACGTGCATCAGCCAAGTGTTAGTGAAGAGATCTGTGCAAGTAAGAACCTGTGATTTGGAACCCCAGCCTGACCCTGATTGATTGTGAAGCTTGAACAGGAAAATGTTGATCAAACAGAATGTCTAGAGAATGTTTTAGTTAATAAAATTTTCTGGTTACCTGAGGGTTAAGCAGATAATCCTTTCAATTTCAGTCCTTGTTGATGAAAAGTCTAATCTCTGAGTTCACTTTTCTAATTTTCAGTACTCAGTATTCAGTGTTCTATGGTATTCAGTGACCTCCCTCGCTAATGTCTGAGATTCTTTCAGGGAATCCAGGGCATCCTTCTATGATGATAATCATAGGGCCTCTGGAGATAAAGAGGATTTAGAGATTGGGCTGAATATTAAGTAATCCCTGGGCATACTCTGGAATCTGAAAGTTTGTTTGTCATTTGCTTCTTCACCCGCCCCGCCAAAAAGTCCAGTCCATTAAGATTTCTGATGAACTGGATTCTGGCTGATCAAAGTTTTACTGAACCGTGTACTTATAAGGTTTTACTTTATTTGCAAAAAAGTGATAAGCACAATAATGTTTAATTATTTTATAGGAGACATGGAATTAATTGGAAAAGTTGCTCCAAGGTTTTTTGTTTTCTTTTTGGTCTGAACCTGTGATGTTATTGGTTCAGGGAACTGCTAAACTTCCTCCATCAGTGTGAATCAGGAACTCTCCTGAGACAGGAGCTTCATTCTGGCATAACCTAAGGCAACAGATGCTCTGTGAATACAGAGGGTTGCCTGACAGGCTGAATGATTTACCACAGTTACATAGCTAGTAGGTGTTACAAGCATGTCTTGGACACAGGTTCTCCTGACTCCATATCCATTATGGCAGGTTACCTAGAGTAGCTTTTCTAGGACTTTGTGTGTATTTCATAGATGTACTCTGTGGAGTTAAGTTCTTGAACAACATCATTATACTGGTAAATCCTGGACTACATTATACTGTTAAATTCTGAGTTGCACATGTAAATTATTATATTTTTGCATGTACGAGTATGTAACATTCTATGGTGTAACCATGAATGCACTCAATCCAGACACTGGACCCACTTCCTATCCTGGCACAGAGGTACAGACCAGCTCCTCATACAAGGCAGGCCAGGGCAACCAGTGCCTTTCAGTCCCCTAAGTTCCACAGTGTCCCCTGAGACAGCCATGCACGATTACCTGGGGAGCCTGCCAAGGATTCCCCTCTGCTGAAGGCGAAGGTACGGGACACTGAGACAGGCACTAGAGAGGCAGTGGTCAAGGAGATGTGGGTAGAAGAAAGGAAAGATAAACACAAGGAGAAAAACAAAGGAAGAGGAAAAAGTGTAAGACAGTCTGTTCCTAGAACTTCACAACATTACATTACTCTGTTTGAAGTAAGCCTGTGTCTGCATCCACTGATGACTCACCCTCAGCTAGAACCAATCTGCCCCCAAACAGAGAAATGGAGAGGGGATTGTCATGGGAGCCCAATGGTTAGAGCTAGGTCTGCTACTACCATATTTTTAAATGAAGCCTTTGGCTTCTAGGTAAGTAAATAGGCCGTCTTCAATGATGTAAATAATCTTGGTGATTAAAGTGGAAATACCAACTATAAAAAAAGACAATGCCCTAATGGAAGAAATCTATGAGTAGAATCGTCTCTGAGGTTCCAATTCTGGGGCAGCTCAAACCTTAGCACCTTAACACTGAATTTTAGCTACCACACAAGTACTTCACTTCTCTTCCTAATTGAGGAAGCTCATACCATTTCTTAGAGTCTTGTAAGAAAAAAAGCAGCTACTGAAGATGGTTCCATTAAAGATATAAAATGAACACTTTTTGTAGCCCAGACAAGCTAGACAAAACACACGCCAGGCAAGTATCACCAAACAAACCCCCAATTCAATTAAGTTAAGCTAGAAGAGACCCTAGGACTCCTCCAGCCTGGCTACTGAGAAGGCTCTAACCTAGGCCACAGTTTACCTGGTCTAGGGGGAAGGAAGCTGCTCTCTATTAGGATCTTATCTTAACTAGTTACTCTGGGTAACTTGGTGCCAAACTCAGTTGTTTCCAAGTTTCTGAAGGGCTAAACATGCCCAGTGCCCCTCTTCTAAATTTTGACCCATTGGAGGCAGAGCCCTGATCACCTTGCCCTAGTTATATCTGGTACCCTTGCTTTTGCAAATAGTAACTTATGTGGGAAATATATTAAGTAGTTGTACACTCCTTGGATCTGAACTAGGAGCTCCCTCCCCATGGATAACAGTGCTATTTAATAAATAATGAAGGCTAGAGGCTGGGGTGGAGGAGCAATTCTGTAGCAGCCTTAATTCCATGCATCTACTTCCCAACAGGCATAAGAGCACTCCTTGTCCTCCCCTGCTCCACTCTTCTCTCCCCTTTTCATTTCTCCCTTCTTTCCCACAAAATTAAAGTGGGTCAAGGGAACCTAACTTGAGGCCTTTCCAGGAGTAGACTGGACATTAGCTACAGGTGAACACACATTGAAACTGACAGCCTCTACTTGCCAGAGCAATTAACCAGAGGTGAGTTAATCTTGAAGTCCTTCATTTCCACACTTGCAGCAACATTAAGGCTGCTTCAGGGGACAGGAGGGATGCAGTTAACATCAGAGTAATCGACATCTGAGATACTAAGTAGTATCTGATGGGGAAGCCAACTTCACAAATGGACTCAATGGTCTCCAAGACCCTTTCCAGCTCTACTCTATGAACCTATGATCTTATTAAGTTCATCATTGCACTATAAGCTGGCTTCCCAAAGGTAGAGGAGTCTTTTAGAAAGTCTCCTGCCCTATGACTATCAAGCAAAGTGAGGTTCCCTATCAAGCCTGATTTTGTATGATGGCCATGGGGCAAACTCTTCTGCCAGCTTGTCGTATTTAGTCCTTACCCTTATTGGCTGGTATGGTTTCAATCTAATCATGAGTCATAATATAGGAAACTACGCAAATCAAGGGCTCATCGACCAGTTCAATATGCATTATGATCCAACCAAAGCCTTTCCCATTTGGGTCACAGCTTGGCTTGTGAAGGGAGATGGCTTTGTTGGATCATATTCTCAGTGGACGCTTCCTTCTAAACAACCACCCCATAAGTAGGTTATCACCGACTTTGTTTGCATTTTATTCACTGGGTAGAGATTATTCACTAGCCTGTAAGTTTTTTTTTCTCCTAAAGGATTATATAAAGGGCTTTTGGTTTTGTTTTGGTGGGCTATGCATTTACCCAAATCAGTGGTGCATTGCTACTTGCTGGGACTTCACTGAGAAGAAGCAAAAGTTACCTGTCACACCAACACAACAGTGCCTTCAACAGTGACCGAAACTTTCATTCAGTCAGATAGTGTTGAGGATTATGCTTTTGCCTCACTCACCGCTGTTGTTGAAGAGGACCAAAATGACAATACGATTTTGATACTGGGGTCAATGATTAGACCAATGTGAACTCAGAAGGTACCACACAGGTCAGGCACAAATATACTCCTGCCTCACTAAATGAGTGGGATAATACTTTAAAAACTTTTAAAATGGGACAAAACTTTTAAAAATATAAGACAAATGAAAGGAAGATACTAGATGTATTATATCTTTTCTCACATGTTTTTGAGAGAATGAAAGTAGCCTGGGTTGATGGGAAGAGAGAGGATTCTGAACTAGTCTTCAATTCTCCTACCTATTCTGGAATTTTGGAAGTGTAATAGTTTTGGGAGATCTTTTTATAGCTCTTTAGATTTCTAAAGGTCACTCTTCCCTAAATTCCATAGTTCTTCAAGGGGAAGTGAGCTCTGGAGCTCACCCTAGGGGAAAAAAGTTCTTGTCATCTCTTCCTGGCTCTGCAGGTCTCCCTGAACCATTTACCACCCATTACAACTACACTAATGAAACCCAGGTGTCAATCATTCAACTCACAGAGGATTGGGAGTACTATGGTGTAGCTCCCACTGGAACATGACCTCACCCAGATGCACTGAAAGCTTTCACTGTGTTCCTACTTAATGATTCCACCTCCCTTAGCTGAAGACTTCCCCAATCACACTAAAGCTTTATGACCCTCACCTACCAAATTAAGCAAGACTGAAGTGTTCTGTCCTCATTTTAGGGATCTGCTACAGCTAGTGCTTTGCCATCAGCTCAGGGTGTGCCTATGGGAAGTTCACTTTCCTTTCCATTTCTGTTATGGCTGTGAAGTAAAATTATACAGCAAATGATTCTGTGAAAATTCAGTTTCCTGACGCAGAGTAAGAGACATAAATTCTGAATCTCCCTGATGCAGTATGAGCTAGTCAGGGCTCTGTGTTGGGACTCTAGTTCCAGCTGGGCTGTTGACTTTCTGTATGATTTCAGACAAATCACTTTTTCAATTTCTTCCTGTGAAGTAGGTTACATTACCCTGATTACTAATAGTAATGTAATAGTGATGTAATTCATAGCAATGTAAACACACACACAGAGGAATACACTCACCAGGAAATATGATAATCCAGTGCTTTGGGATCTTTTGATGAAAGTATAAAAACCAAGTGCTATTCTATTTTATGTTAAAAAAAAAACAAAGGAAAGGAAGAAAATGTCTTCCCTGGATATATAAATGGCTACAATGAGAGTCAATGGCCTAAAATAACACAAAATTTAGACTAGGGAACCCAAGAGCACACAAGAGAAAAATATGTCCTGGATCACATATGCCATATCCATGCACCTACTTCCAAATGTAAGAACTAAATGGACAAAAGCAGGCCAACAGTATGGAGAGAAGACAAGTAGCCACCATGTTATTTGCAGCTTAGCAGCAATCAGCCTCCTATCAGCAATGCCCAGATTGCATGCACTTCCCAATAGAAGGCACATCACTACTTAGACAGATTTCACTGAGAAGCAAAGTGATCTGTCACACCAACTCAACAGTGACTTCCTCAGAGCACCTTCACTACTTCTTACCATGGTCCAAGACCAACAAACACATTAATGGTGTCTAGTGGTCTTTAAGTAAAGGCCTAACTTATGAGGTTTTACAAATTTAGAGGTAGAAGAAACTTTACAAGTCATTTAGTCAAACCTCCTCATTTTATAGCTGAGGAAACTGAGGCCAAGAGAGATTAAGTGACTTATCCAGGGTCACACAGGGGCCCTGATTCAAACCCAGGTTTTTGGACTCCAATACTCTTTTCACTACACCAAACATCTCCCCATCTAGTACAAAAAGAAAAACTTTAGCCCCCCCCCCCTTTTTTAAAAGAAGCATGAATATAACCTGACTTCCTGGTACTTGAAAATAAATAATGATAATTCCGCCCTTCAATATTTCAGTGGTATGTAGATAAGCAGGAAGCATTTTAGTCACACAGAAAATAAGCAGGAGCTGCCCAGCAACAGGAGGACAAGACAACTTGTGTTCATTCCAAGCTTGGGGCCTGAACTGCTCAGTCTATAGCCCACGTGCAATGTATCTGAGGCAGGCGCATATCACCATATGTGAGAAGAGGAATCAAGAGATACATACAAAAGACAGAGGATCCAGCCAGACTTCCAACCTTCCGCACATCATTATCTGAGGAAAGAAGTGGGAAATGTAGTCACTGGTAACTCAGAAAACACATCTTTGTACTGAATCTTACCTCTCTCTTATCCCTAGCTCCACCTAGAACCACAAAAACTGAGAAAACATACTGAGGATTAGGATGGAGAGGGGCAGGGAAGAAGATGGGGATAAACTCAAGAGTCGAACCCCTAGGTTGTCACTGGATTCAGACCCTTTGATGTTGAACAGACTGTGGTGGGGTCAGTGAGGTACCTGAGCACACAGTGGTCATGATAGCTGGCACACCGTAGTAAGTGAAGGCTCCATTCTCAAAGCGAAGGCCTTCTTTACCAACTTCTACTTCCACTTTACCCTAGGGAAAGAAGAAAGGACATAGCTTCTATCTTGTTGGTCGCAGCCTAGATGAGTTACTGGACAGAGAAGCACCTGACTTAACTAACATTAAGCAGATTCAATGTTTCTTGCATAGGTGTGAGCTCAAATAGACAGATATCAACCAGGTGCTTACTATATGCAAAGTCTAAGTTCTAGGCAGTTGCCAGACTACTGTACTAGCTGTTGGAGGGCCATGCAAAATTGAGATAAAGCACAGTACCTGACTTCATCGAGCTTATAGTCTAATAAGGGGAAAAGACATACAGATAATTATCATACATGACAATGATGAGAGTAATAATAACAGCCGATTTTATATAGCATTTTGAGGTTTACAAAGTGCTTAATACATATTATCTTATATGGTCATCACAACAAGCCTGTGAGGTAGGTGCTGTTAGTAGCTCCATTTTACAGATGTGAAAACTGAGGTTGAATGATTTGCTTAAGTAAGTGTTGGAGGCAGAATTCAAACCCAAGCCTTCCTTATTCCAACTCCATGCTATCCACTATGCCAAGTACTTAATCTACATACAGCAGTGCAGCATTCCAAATTGTCTAGGTCCTCGTGCGTTGTCCCAGTGAATCAGAGTGAGTTATACACTGCATTCCAAAAATCTTAGTGTGGTTTTAATTTTTGCTAACTTCAGAAATATAAATGCTATGAACTTACCAAAAATGTTATTTGAGAGTTCACTTATTTAAATTTCTTTTATACTTAGTTAGGTTTGTGAATTTTGAATGAGGCATTTTAAATTTTAATTTTCACAAGACAGTGCCACTTGTCATTATGCATTTTGTGTATGACAGTTTCTGCAGTGGTTTGGTAGAGGAGGACCTCATGCTCAGCCACCTCAGTCATCTGACCTAACTCCGCTAGACTTTTTTCCAGCGTGGGCTTACACCAAAACTTTCCAGTATGCATCAAAACATCATTCTTTGGATTGTCTCACCTAATGAAAGCTTTTATGAAGCTAAAAAACTAACTAGAGTGATATATAGCACAAGACTGTGGTTATGTTGAATTTTTAATAATAAACACAATAATAATTAAACTTTGCATGATTAGCTTCTCAAATGTTATTTTTTGTAAGTCTGCAGCATTTATACTTCTAGGTTATTAAAGGTTAATCCAGGATAAAACTGCACTAAGACTTTTGGGACATCTTGCATATAATATGCTACCTGCAGCCAGGTCATCTCTAAGGCAGCACTAGAGATTTGTGTCTAAATGTTCTTTTGACACCGAGGAACTGAATATAGTCCCAGAGTCTTGTCTAAGTCTGGCTCAGTTTAGTGTGGATTTTGTTTTATTATTTGAAAACGGATATATTTCTTATTAACTCATTTATTTATTAAATGGTTAATATTTGTAAGGTATTTAGCACAGTACCTGGCATGTAGTAGGCACCCTATATATGCTTATTCCCTTTCTCTCCTTCTTATTACACATTGTTGTTCAGTCATTCAGTCATGTCCAATTCTTCACGACCTCATGGACCATACTGTAAATGGAGTTTTCTTGGCAAAGATACTGGAGTGGTTTTGCCATTTCCTGCTCCACTGGTTCAAGGCAAATAGAGGTTTAGTGATTTGCCCAAGGTCACACAGCTAGCAAGTGTCTGAGGCGGGATTTAAAATCAGGTCTTCTTGACCCCAGGCTCTTATTATGTCTAGATAATGCTTTAGGGTCCTTTAAAGAACTGGAATACTTTAGAATACACCTCTTCAGTGGAGAAGAGAAGAGACCTTCTGACCAAAACTATTGATGGAGAGACAGTAGCTAAAAGGAGATTTAAGAGGAAGATTATAGTTCTGGGATGGAGATTGATCACAATGGAATGATAATATACTATATCACTACAATTATGACTCTTGTTGATGTAATCTTATTCTTCTTACCTTTTATAAAAGTGTTTAGATAGAAACTGTTATGGCATAAGTCTCTACTTTGCTATTATTCCTTTATGTTCCATGTTCCACAGACTATTGTATAGGCATATTAAAAACTTGCTTTTTGTAGTTGAATAAAATTATCAGAACGTAAGCTTATCCTCTGGAGGCTCACTGAAAACATCCTTGGTACAACTCCAATAGCAGATAGGACACAGGGGATGATATGGACCTCATCCTATCCTTATGTGGTTTTTATCTCCCCAGCCAAGTCTCTATACTTTGAAAACTCTTTATTCTATAAATCTTGGAGAATATGAATATTTGGGATGATGTTATCTATGAAAATGCTATTTTTAAGTTTTAATGCATCAGTGCTATATCCAGGAGATTGTGGACAACACTTTAGTCTGCTGTGATCATGATCTGGTTCCAATATAGTTTGTGTTGAGTTCTCCAAGATATTTCAATGCCTGTATAGACTTGTTGCCTATCTTTCTATAGAAGATAGCAAGATTCTGATGTTGTATAATTCAAGTCACACCAGGTCATGTTTTGCTAGGCATTCCACAGATGTTAAAGTTTTGCAGCCTGCAGTTACATACATAGTCTCCACCATTTTTTTTTGCACAATCTGCATAGATCATCAAGTTTGGGGTCCTTAAAGTTAATCCTTCTATAATTTCTTATGGCAATGATTTGGGCCCCTGATTGCTATCATAAAACCCTTTTATTTAAACAAGCAAATATACACAAGTCAGACATTTTTGGAAGCTTCTTTGTCAATATGTTATGGACTGAGTTCACGTAATAAACACTGCCCACAGAGAGCCTTTTAATTCTACTCTCGGATCATAATTGTTTCATGGGCACCAAGGTAATTTATTTTTGGTTACATTTGGCAAATCCATTGCTATCACATTGTGTGATAAAGTTATAATTATCATCATTATTAACAATTAGGTTAATACAACCTAGAGAGGCAGTGTGGAGTAGTGGCTAGAGGTCAGGCCTGAGAATTAGGGGTATCTGAGTTCGAGTCTTTCCTCTTACAAACCCTAATTGTTTAACCATGGGCAAGTCACTTAACGTCAGTGCCCCTCACAACTCTCTAGGACTCTTAAGTTATAGACAGTGGCCAGTCCACAGCCCTGGAAGGAATTTCCATTTCCTAATGAAATCACAGATCAAGACCTTCCCCCCTCCAAAAAATATAAGCTTAACTAGACTGAAAATATATTTGAATATTAGGGCAACAACAGATTCTAGGAACTGTCAAAATCTTGTCTAGAATTGGGTAAGGAGTGTTCAGGTCAGGAAGTCATGGAGTGAATAACACTGGCTTACAGATCTATGATTTGAAGAGAAATAAGTTCTTAAGAAGTTTGTTGAAAAGAGAACAGTTTTAACATCACTTAAAAAATAAAAATATGGTAGTAAACATTAATTCATAGGAAAAGTCAATAAAGCTTGGGTTTTCCTATGAATTATTTTTTACTACTATATTTTTTGCTATGAATAAATAAACTGTTAAACTTCTTTTAATAAATTTTAAAGAGACTTTTTCTAATTTATGTCTTCTCTTCATGTCTAATTCAAACAAATTCTCAAGTGACATGGGTTGCTTAGCTACCCATGGCTCTTGTGAGTACCTGGAGAGGCTGTAGCAACAATATTCTTAGATTAGCAAGTCAAGAGGAAACTCACACAAACAAACAATAATGACACCATGCATGTCACATTATGGGATTGCATTGCTGAGATGGATGTTCCACTGGTGGGCCTGCAGATGAACAGGGCCAATTCAGGCTCACCTCTTCAAGAGTCCTCTAGACCTTTGACATTCACTCATCCAATCCCTGGAATAATCACAGAGATGACATGGGGTTGGCCCAACTTGTTTGCTGTTGCTGATAACTTCTCCATTGGTAACTACACCTACCCATCTATCTGTCTATCCATACTTTATAATACTATGTTATTGTTCAGTCATTTCAGTTGTGTCCAACTCTTCATGACCCCATTTGGAGTTTTCTTGGCAAAGATACTGGAGCGTTTGCCATTTCCTTCTCCAAGCTCATTTCACAGATGAGGAAACTGAGACAAACAGGGCTAAGTGACTTGTCCAGAGCCATAAAGTTAGTGTCTGAGGCCGGATTTGAACTGGGGAAGATGAGTCTTCCTGACTCCAGGCCTAGCACTCTATCTACAGTGCCACCTAGCTGCCCCTATACAGTGCTACAATATCATCCTAATGTCAATGTAAAGTAAAGCAATAGTGATTACATACTATTCCTTTTATTTGTAAGAGAAGATAGAATTAATAATTCCATCATAACATGACGCTAAAGATTAAAATAGGGCTCTCCTACTTTAAAGGCAGAGAAACCAGCTTGAGACATTTGCCTAAGGTCTCAGGTATCTTTGGTCTAGAGCTGTAAGGGACCTTAGAAAGACCATCTGGTTCAACCTCTTCATTTCATGGATGGGGAAACTGAGGACCAGAGAGCTTATGTTGCTTGCCTAAGGTCACAAGGTGAAGTCAGAATTTAAACCAAACCTGGAGCCATAATCAAATGCATACTTTCACAGCTACTGGAAAGGATGCGTCACTGGCCTCCTATGACCCCACTGACCACCCCTCTAACTTTGGAAACCAAACTACTCCTCCCCAGCTACTTATCACCCTATGAATGTCATCGCCCTCTTTAGAATATGGAATCCTTGAGGGCAGGGACTGTCTTAGCTTTTGTATTTGTATCCCCAGTACTTTGCAAAATGTTTGGTATATAGAGAGTGCTTTATAAATTTTTCCCCCATTCATTTGTTCATTAACTGACTCCAAATGTAGCACTTTTCACTGAATCACAAAGCCTCCTTTCCCTTCATGCCAAGCGAGTGGCTACAAGGGATTTTTCTGATTATGAAACCCTCAAAAGTTTCTACTGGTTTGACAAATAAAGTATGCACACCCCAATCCCAACATCCAAGGCCCTCCATGATATGGCTATCCAGTCCTATCTCATACAAATCCCCCTTGCACCACCACCCTCCTTTCCTATCTCGTCCCTTCCTTTCTGTGTCTTGGTCTTGGATCAGCCTGTCTCCCATGCCCAGAAGGGAGTCTTCACACTGCCTCCTTCAATCTCTGTCAAAATGCCTCCTCAAGGGTCATCTTACCCATGAACTCTTCCCTGACCCTTCACCTTACACCCTTTCCCCCTACCCTTTCAACACAGGGTGAACATGTTTCTCCCTCCTCAGAATTCCCACAATACTCTGCCTGGTTATCTCCTCTGCATTTACCTCACTCTTCCTTCCGTCATGGTTATTTGTATGTTTGTTTGTTTGTTTGTTTTTAGGCAATTGGGGTTAAGTGACTTGCCTAGGGTCACACAGCTAGTAAGTGTCAAGTGTTTGGTCTGAGGCCAGATTTGAACTCAGGTCCTCCCAACTTCAGGGCTGGTGCTCTATCCACTCTGCCACCTAGTTGATCCGAATCATGGTTATTTGTACATACATCTTTCCCTTCTTTACACTATGAGCTCCTTGAGATTGGGGACTGTGCTTCATCTATCCTTGTGTCTCCAACATTGAACACAGTGCTTGGCATATTTAATAAATGTCGAATGAGTGAACTCTTAAACCTATATGCTGTGTCTCTGAGCATCCAGCTATGATACAAGGACTCCTGACTTCAGGGAATTATCCCTTTTATACACTGTCCTCTCCCACTTGAATGCAATCTCCTTGAGGCTGGGGACTGTCCTACTTGCTTGTTTTTCTATCCCCAATGCTGCTTAGCATAGTACCTGATACATAGTAGGTGCTTAAGGGATGCTGTACATGTGTCTGTACATCCATCTCTTCATCTATCTATTATCTATCTATCATATGTCTGAAATTCTATTATCTGCCTATCTATCATTTATCTGCCCATGTCTATCTATCATCTATCTGTCCATCTGTCTATCTTTCATCTATATGTCTACCTGTCTATCTATCATCTATCTGTCCATCGGTCTATCTATCTATATCAGGAACTTGAGCTATCATGGGAATGGTGGCCACTGACACAATTCAGTGGGTATCATGAGAAAAACTCTATTATCCTCGGCTCTACCTGGGAACAGGTAGATTCCACCAATTGGGAAACAGTCAACCAAATGGAGGAATATTCATGCAATGGAATATTATTGTCCTACAAGAAATGATGAATATAAAGACTTCAGAAAAGCTGGTGAAACTGAGAAGAAAAGAATATACCAGAAGGCTTTGTGATTATTATGACCATGCTTGGCCCCAGAGAAGAGATGAGGGAATGAGGACTTAGATGGCCTTTGAGGTCCCTTCCAGCTCTGAACCTGTGAATCTATGAACCTCCCTCCATTTTTGTTGTTGTTGCTGCTGCTGCTGTAGAAGTGGGAGAGTACGGGTATGGAATATTCCATATACTATGTGGAAATGTATTTTTAAAAATATAATTGTAAAACTGAAAATATTATGGAAATAATATTCTCCAGCCTACAACCCTTTCCAGACTTTTCTCTTGGAAAAATAAGAAGAACAAAGCCCTTAGTTTTTCCCTATGAAATGGAGTAAGGGTTATAATCAAACTTCTTTTGTTTAGATGAAATTGCCCCCAGTGATTGGTGCCAGTACCCAACTGGGGAGACTATCTTTTCTCTTGAAAATCTAGGTTAAGGGCAGCTAGGTGGTGCAGTGAATAGAATACCGGCCCTGGAGTCAGGAGGACTTGAGTTCAAATCCAGCCTCAGACACTTGACACTTACTAGCTGTATGACCCTGGGCAAGTCATTTAATCCCATTGCCTAGCCAAAAAAAAAAAAAGAAAAAGAAAAAGAAAATCTAGGTTACAATACTGATCACAAGAAAGAACTCCTAAGGGGAAGTGGTCCAGGAAAGAAATTCCAGACTATTCTGGAATATTATTACATGTTAACAAATTATCACCTTTTTCTTTGTTTAAGTTTTCTATAAATGTTACCTCAATATTGTCTTGGAGCAGAAACATGTCAGAAGGCATGGGAAAATGTTGCTATTTTGAATCTCTCTCTCTCTCCCTCTCTCTCTCTCTCTCTCTCTCTCTCTCTCTCTCTCTCTCTGTGTCTCTCTGTCTCTGCCTCTGTCTCTCTCTCTGTCTTTGTCTCTGTTTCTCTCTGTCCCTCTCTCTCCCTCTTTGTCTCTCTTTCTGTGTGTGTCAGAAATAACTCAGAATTAGAATAATCTTAAAATTGTTTTTAGCAGACTGGTGCCTAGACACAGAATCGAGCGTTAACCTTTTAATAGGGAAGGTATCGGCTAATTTTGCTGCTGCCTTTTCTCTATCCTTTTTCTCTCTGTTAAAAGTGAGAAAATATGTTTGGACAGTAAGAATGTAACATAAAAACAAAGTTTTTTTAAAGTAACATTAAAAACCAAATGCTGACTGAACTGAATTAAATTCTGCCCTGTGTAAGGTGCAATCATTGCTGCTGAGCCTGAAGGGCTCCCCTCATGCACTGATTACTCCACAGGAATGGAGGGGCCTCCTTTGCCTTCTTGGTCTATTCACCTGCAAAAGGAGCACAAAATAATCCACGGGGCGGTTGCGCTGGTAGAGGTAGTGCTCGGGTGCTTTCTTGTTCTTTTCATCAAATTTCAGCTCTTGGATCACGTTGGGATGTTTCAGGAGCCGAAGCAGGATCTTCTCCGAAAGGTACAGAGACTTAAAGGGTTCCACTTCTGGAAGAAAGGAGGCTGGGCTAAATTAAGCATGAGTAGGGCAGAGATATCCCATTTGGCCCCAGCACTGATCCCAGAAGGAGTCAGGGCTAACAATTTCAGCACCATTGGATATGGACTGCACAACAAGTCTGTACAACCACAGTCCTGTTTCTTTGGTTACCCCTGACAGGCCAGTCACAAAAGCACTGGACCCTAAATTGATACGTATGTGCAGGTCCCCCTAGACATTCACTTTGGGGTGTATGACAAGCTGGAAATACAGGTCCCTAGGTTATGACCACAGAAGAAATAGCCCACCTTAGCAAAAAAAAAAGTGAGTGTCACCATCAAAAGACCCCCTGGAACTCATCTGTTAGTGTAGAATCAAGAAGACCTGAGTTCAAATGCGGCCTCAAGCATTTACTAGCTGTGTGACCCTGACTAAGTCAGTTAACCTCACTCAGCCTTAGTTTTCTCATCTGTAAAATGGGGATAATGATAAAACCCACCTCCCAAGTTTGTTGTAAGGATAAAATTAGATAATATTTGTAAAGTGCTTTGCAAACCTTAAAGCACTATGTAAATTATAGCCATTATCATCATCATCATCATCATCATCATCATCATCATCATCCTCATCATTAATTATTATTACTAGCTAGGTTACAGCTGTGTTATTCCAAATTCAGTGGAAGGCCTGCAAGTATTCTCAGCACCTTTTAAATGTGGTGCCCCTGGACAAAGTTCCAGTCACCCCACCCTAGTTCTGGTTTCAGTAGTTTCTGTTCCAGCAGCTACCCATGGCTGCACTTCCTGGGAGCTAGGCAGGGGGAAAATCTTCTGCTTTGACCTCTTAATAGGAAAATTTTGCTTTTCCTTGGAAAAGCAGAGGCAATAGTCACAGTTTATAGCACTCTACAAAGCACTTTCCTACCTACCCTGAGAGGTTAGTAATACAGGTATTTTATCCCCATTTTGCAGATGAGAAAACTAGGACTCTGAGAGTTTAATTATGTGACCTATCCATGGTCCAGTGTCCAGTGAGTATCTAAAGCAAGATTACAGACCAAGCATCTTGACTCAAGTCCAGCAGCTCTAATCATCAAACCATACTACCCCTCGAAGGGACTTGAACAGAAGTCATGTGATTGGCCAAGGAGCACAATGAATGAGCACACATTACTATTAGAATTGGCAGCCCCTTTCTGCCAATTACTGTGGCTCATCCCAAAGCAGCCTTTGATGTGGAGGACTCAGAGGGACCTGGTGCTCCAGAGAGACAGACGTACCTGTGGCCATAAATCGATGTGTTGCCAACAGAAGCTGTGGGGAAATCTTCACTTTCATTTCGGAGTCTGAAAGCTTGAAAAGGGAGAAATCGTGTCTCTTCCTCTCCCGATGAGGGACCTGCTGCTTTTTCCGATTGTCTGCTAAAGAACCACAAGGAGACAAAGGATGTGTGTACCAGCATACAGGGCAAACTCCACCTGTCTCACCAACAGGTCCGGTCCTTGAGAAGTTACATACAAACCTCTTGCAATGGAAAACAGACAAATGACATTACTTTACCATATTCAGGTGCAGTGGGAAAAGCACAGAATTAGGAGGTAGAGGGCCTGAGTTGAATCTTGGCTCTTGCACTTAATAGCTATGTGAGCCTAGGCAAGTCATATCATCTCTGGATTTCAGCCTCCTCATCTGTAAAATAAGGAAGTTCAACCACATGGTCTATAAGACCCTTGACAGCTCTAAAACTCTGATCTTATTTCTTTGGGTATAAAATGGGATAAAAGATGGGAGAGGAACCCAAAGCCTATGTGATTTCTAATAACAGGTTTACCATCAAGTACAAGGAGGTCAACTTTAGAAACTAGTTACTTTTCTTCCCATCTCCTAGAAAGATCTTTCAATCATACCCTACATGGTATTTTGTGAGCTTCCTTTTAACTCAGAGGAAAAGGTATCAGGCCCAGCTGAGGCTCACCCACTATAGATGATGCAGAGTTGAGGAGCAGATATCTCCCAACAATCCTCTGCTACAGCTGTTTTTTAGACCCTCCTCTGATTCTGGTGTCCTTGACCTTGGTTCCTTGACCTTCACCAAACAAATTCTTTTGATCTGAATCTTTCAGTATGCTGCCCTGGGATTCCCTTTTCACATCACATGGATTGAATCCTTGCCAAGACCCTGGCTTAGAAAGGGGGAATGTAGTAAGTTGAATCAATATAGGATACCCCACACTCATGTTTCCCTCTATACCACTTTTGTGGGTAAACTTCCTGTCCAGACCATGACTTGAACTTGAACTTCCTATGACTGACCCTCACTTTTGATTTTAGAGGTTGATACCCCCAATACTGCTATCAGGGCCATCCTCTCCCAGACTGTGCACTTGTAATAAATGCTTCAATGACAACAACAACAATAACTACTACTACTACTACTACTACTACTACTACTACTACTGCTACTGCTAGTACTACTTCTTCTTCTTCTTCTTCTTCTTCTTCTCCTCCTCCTCCTCCTCTTCCTCCTCCTCTTCTTCCTCCTCCTTCTTTTTCCATCACCCTGGTTCTTTTCCTAAAATACAAGTCTAAAGGCAAGTTGGCAGCAGAGCTGAGATTGAAGAAACCAATACCTAGATAGGGTCCTCCCTCCTGGGAAGGAAATTCACAACTCAGGGTCTATTATATCTCCATCCTTGCCTTTACATATCCCAGATGGAAAGCTAGACAGCAGAACACAGCTATTTTCTGCCATAGCAGGGTAGCCTTCACTTAGGTAGCTGCCTAAAGTACAACACATGGGAGCAAAGGATGGATATACTGTGAGAGCCTTTTTACTATTACTTTGTATAAGTACGCATATTTTTAGTTCTGGAAAACTCTGCTCTCCATGGCACGTAGAGATTGTTTAAAAAATAATAATAGTAAGTTGCACCTTTTTCAGGGAAGGTTTCTAGTCTCAGGTGAGAAAAGTGGGCCTGGGATAACAATTTCAAGCCTCACACTCAAATGCCTCATCTCAGCTCTGGCCAAAATGGGTCATTCTACAAATATGAGGGTAGGGTGTTGGGGGGTGCCTCACCTCGCCTCTTAGAATCCAGAGAACATTAAAGCACAGTCTAAAGGCACTGGTTCTAATAAGACTCTAGCAGCAGAAAAGCTAATTTCATTAATGCTGTCTTTGCCCCCTTGCTTTGTCCCTGAATATTGCTTCCCTGAAGAAATTCCTACCCCAACAGAATTCAGCATTAAGAATGGAGAGAAGCCAGTCATGATGGCCTTTGAATTCTGGCACCACCACCGGCTAGGAGCCCCAAATCTGTCAGTGTGTAATTAGATCACTGGAAGTTAGAGGGGCAGCTCGGTGGTACAGGATAGAGCACTGGCCTGGAGTCAGGAAGACCTGAGTTCAAATCAGGCTCAGATCCTTAGTGGTTGTATGACCCTGGGCAAGTCAGTTAACTTCTTTTTGCTTCAGTTTCTTCATCTGTAAAATCAGGATAAAAATAGCACCTGCCTCCCAGGGCTGTTGTGAGGATCAAATGAGATATTTGTAAAATATTTAGCACAGTGCCTGGCACATAGTAAGTGCTATATAAATTTTAGCTATTGTTAACTATCATTATTACTTGGAGTCCCTGTAGTCGGCCCAGACTAAGGGTTCTAAGCCCATTTTGTGTCATGGACCCCTTTTGGCAATATCTAGCAAAACCTTTGGTAACCTTCTCAGGATAAGGTTTTTAAAAATTTTTTTTAAATTTTAAATTAATTCATTTATTTTCAGTTTTCAACATTCACTTCCACAAGCTTTTGAGTTTTAAATTTTCTCCACCTCCCTCCCTTCCCTCCTCCCCAAGACAGCATGCAATCTGATATAGGCTCTACATATACATTCTTATTAAACATGTTTTCACATTAGTCATGTTGTAAAGAAGAATCAGAATGAATGGGAGGAACCATGAAAAAGAAGAAACAAAACAAAACCAAAAAAAAAGAGAGAGAGAGAGAGAGGAAATAGCATTCTTCAATCTGCATTTAGACTCCAGGGTTTTTCTATGGATGTGGATAACATTTTCCATCATGAGTCTTTTGGAGTTGTCTTAGATCCTTGTATTGCTGAGAAGAGCTAAGTCTATCACAATCAGTCATCACACAGTGTGGCTATTACTGTGTCCAACATTCTCCTGGTTCTGCTCACTTCACTCAGCAAAAGTTCATATAAATCCTCCCAGGTTTTTCTGAAGTCTGCCTGCTCATCATTTCTTATAGCACAATAGTATTCCATTACTTTCATATACCACAACTTGTTCAGCCACTCCCCAACTGATGGGCATCCCCTCAATTTCCAATTCTTGGCCACCACAAAAAGAGCTGCTATAAACATTTTTGTACATATAGGTCTTTTCCCCATTTTTATGATCTCTTTGTAGTACAGTCCTAGAAGTGATATTGCTGGGTCAATCAGAATAAGGTTTTTAAATGCACAAAATAAAACAGAAGATTACAAAGGAAACCAATTTTTTACCATTAGAGAATGGCATAATTACACCATCAGAGAATGTGGAAGACTCTCTACCTGAAATCATACTGAAACATAGCTTTCAAAATAATTTTTAAAAGTTTACAGCCCCGAGGTTAAGAACCCATGACCTAGATCTCGAACCAATGGCAGATTAAAATGGACTCCTCTGCTTCTCCCAACAATACTACATTTTTTCCCCTAGCTGTTTTTCCTTCTACATACACTGTGTCCTTGGGAAACAAAATCTTCAGGTTGTTTTGAAGTTAAAAATAAAACCTAAGCCTGTGGGTTCCCAGAAGAAGCCACTTCCTCTATCACTCCTAAAGCCTCAGAATCTTATAACAATCTAGCCACCATTAGAGGTGGTTGAGGGCATTTGTCAATATCAGCAGTAGGAGCCATTACCCAAGGTCATCTATAAATGGGTCACTCCCTCCCAGAAAGGAAATTTACAGGCAGGGGTCTATTCCCCTCCATCCCTGCCTTCACATACCCCAGAGGGGAAAGGAAATAGAGGGCTAAGGCTTTGTCATAGCAGGCTAGCCAGGAGCCATCAGAGAATGTAGAAGACCCCTGACCTTGTGAAAGGGGGTTTCATTGGCCACACATCTGTCATTAAATATTCTAGTCTGCTCACACATTCTCCTTTGAGGACGGAAAACACAGAAACAAACTCAACCATTCCCACCATCCATAGAAGCTCGACTAGACAGAATATTACCTGATGGTTCTCAACATTGCTTATTCCATACCAGTCATAGCAACACAGACTAAAAGTTGGAAGGAATCTTAGAGATTATTGAGTGCAACCCCATCATTTGACAGATGAAGAAGCTAATACCCAGAAAGGAGTAGTGAATTGCCCAAGGTCATATAGATAGCAGAGTCAGTTTTTGAACTCAGGCCCTCAGACTCCAAATCTACTCTTTCCCACTGTTTCAACTTACCTGCTTTGTGAGGAATACTGCAAGCAAGCCCCAGACCCTGGGTAAGAAACATCCTCACACATCTCTTATCTCACCACACAGAGTGGAAAGACAAGCACCCATAGGGCTTCCCTGGTGTCCAGCCTTTCCTCACCTTCTTTCATCCACTCTCTCCTCTCATGCTGGAAGGCACACTCATCAAAACCAGTGATTCTTCTTCCATGTTCTAATGCTTCTAGTGCCCTGGACAGTTTCAATCTGCCATATTCTCAACTCTTCCAGCAATGAGCCTATGTAAATCCAATCCAACAAGCTCTCAGCACAGTGCCTGACACACAGTAGGTGCTTAATCAGTGTTTACTGACTGATGTGTTTGGTACCTACTCTGTGTTAGGCACTGTGGTACAGAATTTTGATTACTTGCTCTCTGTCCCACTTTACTCTGAGATGGTGAGGACTGGAGGACAGAAGTAGAGAATGTTCGCTACATCCTACATGTAGCGGCACCTGTGTCTCTTCTCCTCATAGCCCTACAGCAGCTTAACATCTAGGCAATGTGGAGCCAGTACACACACAACAGCCAGGTCTTTACTCAGGACAAGGACTCAATGGGAAGGTCTCCACTGGAGCTGTCCCACAGCTGTTCCAGACATCACTGTAGTTCTGAGCAGCTGCATTCAGTGGCATGATGGTAAATGTTTAACAACTGGTTCTTCAGGAAATTTTTAAAAATGTACACACAACACACTATTAAGTTTAATCTTCATTATTAACATTTTCTTCATCATTTTCCTAAGTTTGAACAATCAACAAAACAAGAAATCAAGTCCTGATCACTCCTGACTCCAAGTCCAGTGCCCTATTCACTAAGCCATGCTATCCCAATACCTAAAAAGGGAACTCACTAATCCTCAATATGTCATACAGGTGATTTACACAATAAATTGTATTGATGCTTTTTGGTTTTAGATCATAGTCATTTCTGGAGTAATCCACCCCTTACTCCTTCTCCCTTCCCCCCACAACTGAATACTACCTTAAAATAAACCCTCCTTCTCAAAAATAAAAAAAGGTAAATAAAGCAAAAATAAATAATTCAGTGACCATGTTTGACAATGCATACGACATTCTGCCTCCAAGGTCCCTTATCTCTCTGATGAAAGAAGGGAGGGCATTTCATTATATATTGTCTAGGACCAATTACTCAAAGCTTGGTTTCCTTTTAGTATTCTTTTCATTTACATTATTGGTAGTCATTGAGCATATTGTTCAAAGGTGATTATTATTACATTACATTAATGACACCTCAGGGGAAAACTCAAATTGGGCCAGGATCTGCCTCGGAAACATGGCCAATATAGCCATGTGGACATTGTCCAAAGTTGAAGAAACAATCCAGGCCGACACTTTTCTCAAATTGACTCTCTTTTCACGGAGGTTCCAAGGGGACTAATAGAAAATAGAGATAAAAGCAAACATTCAGCTCTTACTGTACAGGTCAGTTTCATCCAGGATCTCTGATTTGATGATCTCCTCTATGATATCCTCTAGAGTAACGATGCCCATCACCTCGTAAAAGGGATCTCCTTCTCCCTCATTATTCACCCTCTGGACGATGGCTAGATGAGATTTTCCTGTTGAGGCAAAGAAATTCGAAATGTAGTCACATTGATTTGAGGCTCCAGGAGAGTTGCTTAAATTATCCTGCTGTCAAGAAGTAGCACACAGTTTTTATTTTGGTCAGGTGCTCACCAGGCTTTACTTTTTAAATTTTTTTAAATCAATCAATCAATCAAGAAGCAGTTATTAAGTGCCTACCATGGGCCAGTTACAGGGCTAAACTCTGGAGACTCAAAGAAAGACAAAAACTACTCCCTGACCCCAAGGAGCTCAATTACGTTACAAACAATTACAGATTATCCTCCTCCACCCCCACTCCAGGACAAGTCTCTAGGAACAAAGTGAAGCAATTAAGTAAAACTAACAATACAGTAACCTCATCTGAAAATGCATGCAACATTTCATTTCTGTAGCTGTAAAACAAAACAAAACAAAACAAGACAAAACAAAACAAAAACGATCCTATGCTTTCGTGCTCATTGAAGTCCTGATCTGAAATAAATGATTATACATATTAACCCATTTTGAACCCTCTTCGCATATGGTAGTTTTCGTGGAAGTTATTCTTTTCTATATTCTTCCACACAGCATGACTCAATGCAATGAGTGCTAGATGTGCCATCCAAGGACCTGGATTTAGGTAGGAGTCAAACCTTTTAAACCCTTGACTCTTTCTCCAACAACCTTTCCAGTTGAAGACCAGAATTCTTTATGCTAAAATTTTCTGCTTCTAAGAAAAGGTTGAGACCAATATCCCAGGCATCATGTCTGCAATATCTGGGTTCCCTGAGAGCAGGACCACAATTAGCTTTGCTTTTCCCTTCTGTCTAGACAAATTACCCTTTCAAAAATACAAGTCTAGTGGCAGATATTTACAACAGTACTGAACCTAGGGATAGTGGCTTAAGGTACAACACTTGGTGGGGGGCAGGGAAACATTTTAATATTAATTTTTTATAAATGCACAATTTTTAATGCTAGAAAAGTCTGCTCTCTGTGGCACATGGGGATTTATTTAATGCTAAGTCACATTTGTTCTATGAAAACCTTCTAGTCGCTAGCAATAGGATGCACCTATGGGGTGTGATTTTTCAAAACTTGCAGGCCTAGGGTGTACAAATGCCTTGTCCCAGTTGTGGTAGGCAGTGCCATTCCCTGGATGTAGGTTGTTTCCTTACTTTGTCCAAAATAATCCAGAGATCATTGGAGGTAAATACAGTAAAGTAAATAAAGGTACTTGTCCAAATATGAATCTAGCAGGAGAAAAATGTCAAGTTCTACAGTTTAAAGCCCTTTTAAGTGGTTGGCCAAGGAAAATCCATAAAAACGGAAACCATAGATGTGGAAAAGGCCAGAGCAGTTAGGGACAAAATGAGAAGTGACCATTTACATATATGAACACCCCTGCCAGAAGAAATTCTGGCCATTGTCTGTTTCTGTTGGGACATAACGCCTGTCCCACTTTCCAGTCTGAAACCTAAACATGAAGATAAGAAAAGTTTCATGTCAGAAACAATAAGGAATAAATTAAGGTAGGAATTGAGAGCTCTAAAAGAAGATATTTTATGACTTTTGATGCAAATGTCTCTGTACCTACATTATTCTTTATGGTATAGGAGAAAGAGCACCAGATCTCTGGGTTCGAATGCTAGCTCTGTCACTTGCTGCCTGAGAGATCTCAGGGAAGTCAGTGAACCTCTCTGGAGCCTCAGTTTTTTCATCTATGAAATGGGAAGATTGGGCTAGACACATTCTAAGGTTCCCTTCCAGCTCTGAATCAGTGGTCTCCTTTATCTCCTTTACTAGACTTTAAGTTTTAGAAAAACAGAAACTATGATTTCTTTGCATCCCTAGATCCTAACATAGGCCCTTGCACATAGTAGGGCTCAGTAAATGTCTCATGAACTGAAAAATTCTATGTTAAAAAAAAATCAGAAAGTGATTTTCCTTAGTGATTTTTTTTTAAAAAGTCATACTTTGGGGCAGCTAAATGGTGCAGTGTATAGAGCACTGGCCCTGGATTCAGGAGGACCTGAGTTCAAATCCAGCCTCCGACACATAACACTAGCTGTGTGATCCTAGGCAAGTCATTTAAGCCCATTGCCTAGCAAAAAAAATAAAAATAATAAAAAAAGTCACACTTCTATGGGGGAGGCAAAAAGGGAGGATGATGGGAAAAGGTGATATTCCATTGGGAGGAATGAATTCTACATAAAAACCAAAGATTCAAAAATAATAAATCAGTCCTGGCTTATGCAGTCTGTTGTACAAAGGTCCAGTGAGTGGGTGAACAGTATATAGTCACAGCCTAACCCAAACGAGGTGTAAGAGTTCCATCTGGTGGCAATCTTTGGTGATGGCAATGGGGAAATGATGGTCCCCACACATCTGAGTGGTAAACTTGGGTCTCTGTCGACTGGATTTGGAAAGGTCCTAGGACCATGAACTGTGGCCCTTGGACCCGCAATTCCTTCGATCCTTTATTGAACTAGCTTGCCAGATACATTTTACAAGTATTTAGAACTGGAACATGTTGGTGTCACATTGGTCCTAATTTTGCAAGCATCTTCATTTTCCTTTGGGTAGATGCTGCTTTAAAACACAAATTATTGATCTTCCTATCTATAACGTTTGTATCTTTATCCTTAATGGCAATAATGGGGGAAGTGGCTTGAATCCTGACTGTGCCCTTTTCTCTCTCCTTTCTTGGGATGGTCTGAGAAATTAGCTCTTGAAGCAGAAACATTTATAGGTATGGATGGGAACAGTGGTTCTTCTAGCTGTGTGAAAACCAGCAGAATTTCAAAAAAGCGTCCCCAAGAATATAACTGCATTGATTTCAGCTTCCCCCCACATGATGACTGAGAGTATCCCCGGAAAAGAAGGCTGCTGTTTAAATAATTTAGAACCACATAAAGCTGGGGCAGAGGCCCAAGAATCACTTTTTTCATTTCACCAAGATCTTTTTAGTTCTGATGTATCTATAATTAAAGCTACCTTTGGCATAGGACCATGAAATGGAAAGCACCATGATTTTATGACTGTGAGCCTTTTTCACTTCTCTGTGGAAGTCTAAATACCTAATTTTTCCTGAGACAGGCTATCTGTGCTCTAGATAGGTCTCTTCCCCTACATGGCACCCCCTCATTTTTTTGGAAACTCCTTGACTCAGAAACTTCCATGATGAAAACTTCTATCTCCTATGTACCTGGCTAGATATCAGAGGTGGGGAACCAAAGAGTATTCACCTGAATGAAACCCCAGTTTCCTCTACATCTCTGCAGGTAGTCCCTGACATAGAGTGATAATACATCAGACACTCCCATCATCAAACCCAAGATGGATGGCAACCCTCTAGTAATATCCATGTTGTAGCCATTCTCTACTCCTTGCCCAATCCTTCTTCAGACATATCAGATGTTTCCATGGTTTGGGGATGGGTACTATCCCTAATGCCTTTCCCTCATTGTCCTGGCCTCCATTTACAAGTTTCCAACCTTGGGTATCTCCAATTAAGCCACATATCCCTTCCTAAATGTGCCATATAAAAGCCTATTGTTCTGCATTGAATGGCTGGCCTAATTCTACAATGCAATTTAATTAGACAAGCATTTATGAAGCACCCATTATGTGCCAGGCACTATGATGGATGCTAGGAACACAAAGAAAAAAAAAAACTCAGACCCTGACAGTCAAGGAATTTATGATCTACTCCTGACTCCTAAGTGTAACATACTCTGTACTGGGTCCTCTTCTCTTTTCTCTTTATAATTTCTCTCTTAAAATGCTCTCATCAGTTCCCATTCCTTCAATTTTCTTCTCTGCACACAATTGCCACATGTGTCTATCTAATCTCTCTGCTAAACTTCAGTCCTACCAGGTCTGTCTTTAAATCCCAGGATAATAGCTACTTCATACAAATGGCACACTCCCAGGAAACTCCAAGGATCTGGTTTCGATTGAGGGTCAAGTCAAGAGTTAGCTAGTCTTTGCTGGTCATTTCTTATTGTGGCTCCAATGGTTCATTTAAAATACTCTCTAGACACATCCTCAGACCATTGTGACAAAAGGCTCTTCTCTGGCACTGGAGAATTTCAAGTGAGTTAAGAGGGTGACTTTCTTTCACTGCTTTGGAAGAGCTGAATGAGGCATTGTTACTCTGACCCAGAATCCAATGTGAAAATTGGCTACAGTATTATACTAGTCTCTCTTGTAAATTTAAATGGTCTTCCTGTTTATTTTATTTTTTTAATGTGTTTTGCTGATAGATGTACCTATTATTCATTCATCTGATACAAGATGGGGCGGGCAAATCCCTGTGCTAAGGATGCTGGGAACAGTCATGCCTCTGTTAGAAATGAGGAAGACGTCCAATGAGAAGGCCCATCCCACCTCAATAAATCCTCCCAACCCTGGAGAAAAAACCAGGCCCTGTTAGGTATCACTTCTGCTCAATTTGAGCAACTGTGTGGTTTCTGTGCACTGTTGCTCTTGAATTCTAGGACCAAAGCTTATGGGGATTCAGGCTTCAGGGTTTGTGGTTCTAAAGATGAAGGAGTCTCACATAATCTGTAGCTAACCTTCAACATCAGCCCAAGAGCCACTTGCACCTAAAGCCTTTCCTGACTCCACATCTGGTGCTCTAGCCACTGAGTCATACAAGTATCCTCTGGTACTCTCTATTTTGGACCTAGAACTGTGTTCATAGTTTCTTCCTATGTAGTATCTTAATAAAAAGAACACTGGACTTGGCCTTAGCAGATCTGGATTCAAGGGCAACTAACTATGGACTGTAAATATGTGACCCTGAAGAAGAAATGTCACCTCAGTATTCTTATCTATGATATAAATGAATGAATGAACAAAAAATTTTTTTTTTGCTAAGCATTTACTATATATTACCAGGGATGGGGAACCTGCAGCCTTGAGGCCACTCTCTAGGTCCTAGTATGTGGCCCTTTGACTGAATCCAAGATTTGTTCTGTGAAGTTTGGATTCAGTCTAGGTGTGACCTAGAGGGCCACATGTGGCCTTGAGGCTGCAGGTTCCCCACCCCTGTTAACTAAGCACTATGCTAAGTGTATAAATACAAATAGAAAAAATGAGAGTCCCTGCTCTCAAGGAGCTCTAATATGAGAGGGTTAGACTTATATGGTCTCTCAGGTTCTTTACATCTTGTGACTTTGGAGCTCTGTCTAAAATTAGCTGATCACAGAATATCAGAGTCTAGCCTCTTCATTTTACAGAGGCAAATAATGAGGTTCACATGTACTACCACCTCTTCCCCTATTGGTGCTTTCTTCTTTATCTTTAAAATAGTGTGTGTGTGTGTGTGTGTGTACACACATGTGTGTTAGAGGCAGGGAATGAAATGGTTAACCTCTAAGGGCACTTCTAGGTTTCTTCTCTCTGCTGTTACTCTCATATTCTAGTCATGATTTTGTCTTATCACACTTTTAAACTTTAAAGTTTAATCAGTCAAGTCATGACTTACCTTCTAATTCCTTTTTCTTTAAAGTTTTTAATTAGCCTTCTTGCTCTACATTCTTATTATAGTACAACTAATTATTGATTATCTATGTTAATTCTTCTACTACACATTACTGCACAGAGAACAATTAACTCACCAAAATAGCTAATTTTGAATAGGAGAGAAGAGAATTAATTTGCTTCTGATATTAACCATAAATAACTAGATTAGAAGGGGTATTGAAAGTCAGTCTACTGTTAATTTCAATTACATGAAATTGAAAAGTTTTTACATGAACAAAATCAATGCAACTAGAATAATAAGGAAATTACAGATGGTAGAAAATCTTTGCACCCCATATCTTTGTTAAGGATCTCATTTATATATACACACACACAAACACACACACATATTTACATATATGACAAAAATTTCTATATGAATATAAGGATTTCATCTATATACTACTTTATATATGCATTTGGATGAGATCCTTGTATGTGATGCAAAGATTATATATAATATACCTATACTTTATATTTAATATATATAGAATTAACATAAATACATAATACCAAGAACCATCCTCAATAATTAAATCATCAAAGGACATGAACAAACACTTCTCAAAAGAAGAATTATAAAATACTAACCAGTGTATCTGGAATGGAGCACTGATCAGTGGACCCCTGATCCATTGAGTTCTCAACTCACATCATGAAATTAGAAGAGGTAATAGGCAGGTAATAGAAACAATAAAGTACAAAGTTTGGTACCTTCTGGATTTTCAGTTGTTGCATTTTTAAGATATAAGGGGCAGGTAAGAGAGGTAATAAAGTGCAAGGGTGCAAGGTGTTCTGCGTTGCCCCCTCAACCTGCACTTGCCCCTTAAAAGCTGCAAACAAAATCACTTAGAGTCTGAAAAGGAAAAAACATTATACTCCTGTAATGGGGCAGACTATTCTGCCAACTATGCCAAATGTAAAGAGGAAGATCTGCTCTGCCCTAATTATGCCAATTGTAGGGTGGCATATCCTCTGAGACAATACTGAGATACCAAAGAAAGAGGGGCTCATACTGACTTGGTTATTAATAGGTTTTATTAGGGCTAATTAGGTTAATTGGGGGAGTTTATTCACAAGAGGCCAGTTGTTCTTTTGCTCTTCTGACAGCAGCAGGACAAAGTGACATCATGGATCTCTGCACCAACTGTAGGCCAGGTCAGGTATCATAGCAAAACAGAACAAAGAAGGCACAGTGCCAGGATGGCCCAGGGTCACGTGCAAGTTTCCCTGTGGTATAGCTGGAGCTTCTTTTGCTGTTTACATTTATTAAAGGTAGTTTTCATTTTTCTGTGGAGTTATAGCTCATGTTCCCACTCTGGCCTACCCCCGTACAACTTCTGTCATTTGCCCCTCACATCCTGTAATTTCAAGTGAGTTGGGAAGGACTCAATTATTCAGGGATTCCCCAATCAACTCTTCACCATAAAACTATATGAAAGATTGCTCTAGGTCACTGATAATACCAGAAATGCACAACAAAACAAATGCAGAAAGACAGTACGCTAATACATTGTTGGTGAAACTGTGAATTGATACAACCACTCTGGAAAATAATTTGCAGTATGCAGTTTACTCAAATGTCCTTCAATCCAGAAATCCTACTATTAGGCATATACCCTAATGAAGTCAGAAACAGAAAGGTCCCAAATGCACCAAATTATTCATAACAGTATTTTTTGTGACGGCAAAGAAGTATGAACAAAGTAGGTGCTCACCAATTGGGGAATGGCTTAATAAACTGCAGCACATGAATGTAATGGAGTATTATCACCTTGTAAGAAGTTATGACTATAAAGAATTCAGGAAAGCATGGGAAGATATATGAACTGATTTAGAGTGAAATAAACAAGGCAGCTAGGTGGCACAGTGGATAGTGTGCTGGACCTGGAGTCAGGAGGACTCATATTCCCGAATTCAAATCTCTCCTCAGACACTGACTAGCTGTGTGACCCTAGGCAAGTCACTTAACCCTGTTTGCTTCAGTTTCCTCATCTGTAAAATGAGCTGGAGAAGGAAATGGCAAACCACTCCAGTATCTTTACCAAGAAAACCCCAAACAGCGTCATGAAGAGTCAGATACAACTGAACCAAAAAGGTATCATTTTTATGATGTCTCAGCCTACAAAAAGTTTATGTTGCACTCAGACAACTGGCATCAAAGTAAACTATTGTGAAGGATTTACCACTTAGGAAACAGAGCATCAGAGCGACCAACTCCATTATTTTACACATGGAGGAAAAGCATGTGAGCTAATCTGTGAGTTTCCCTGGGGGGAGGGGCAGTCTCACTCTCCACTGGTGGTTCTAGAACCTCCATTTTGAGGAAAGTGCCCAGGCCTGCCATGTTTACTCCATTTCGCTTTGGGCTCCACTCCTGACTCTTTGCCCATATGTGTGCCCTTCCTCCTCCCCTTTTCTATGTTGTCTTCCCCATTAGAATGTGCTGCAGATGAAAAAAAAAAGAATGTAAGTTCGTTGAGGGCAGGGACTTTCTTCCTTTTTTATACAAGTCTTGGTACACTAAGATTTTGGGGACATCCTGTATTTATATTCCCAGAAATATAGTGCCGGGCACATCGTAAGTACTTGATAAATGCTTGTGGCCTTGGCTTGACTTGTAAAATGAGAGGGCTGGCCTAGATGGCCTTTGAGGAGCCTTCTGGCTCTAAGTCTACAATCCTGGCATCTCTGGGCAGGATTCAAACCTAGATCTTCCAATACCAACTCCAGAGTTCTTTCTTTTACATCACAGTCCTTCCCCAAGTAATAGGTGAGAGAGGGGTTACTCTGAGTAGATGAGGAGTAGAATGGTACTTGTATCTCGCTATTGCAACAGCAATGCTGTGTTACAGCCTCTTACATCTTGGTAAAGTGCTATGAACTCTCCAACAGCATTGGAATAGCAGGGAAAGTGTGTGTGTGTGTGTGTGTGTGTGTGTGTGTGAGAGAGAGAGAGAGAGAGAGAGAGACAAAGAGAGAGAGACAGAGACAGCGACAGAGACAGAGAGATGGGACTGCACATCCAGTTTAAAGAATTACTCTGCCCTGCCCCATAGAAGGAAAAGAAAGATACAGATGTTATCCTGATAATCCTCTAACAGTCTGTCTTAAAGAATAAAAATACACCCATCCCTTTCTACTCTTGTTAGGTTGTACTTTTTAGTCATTTCCCTCCTTCATGTGTTCATCATCTGAAGGAGAATTCTTAAGTCACTACACAAAAACAGAAAACCCCCCTAACCCTACCATCAAGGAAACCATGGTTACCAGCATTACCAAGACTTGATAAAATTGCTATGACTCATTGGAGAGAAGTAAAGCTAGGTCTAACCATCAATCTCTCTGGGCAGGGCTGTAAAGCATTTCCCAGCAATGTCCCACTCATTCAGTCAGGGTCACTCACAGCCCCTAACTGAGAAGTGGGGGGCAGATCTCTGAGCACACACAAACAGTTGTCAAAAGCTCCCAGTAGTAGCAGCCTGCCCTTGAGCTCTACCACCAAATCTACACTTATATACAATCTTGAACAGGTTTATGTGTCTGATTTCCTAGCTAATTTGAAGCAGCAAGATTCAAGTGAGGTGGGGAGTGGTAGACTGGCAGACCCACGGGCAGCAGCAAGAAGTGTCAGCTTTTAGCCCGATAGGCAGAAAAACTTAAAAGGAGATGCATTATTGGGCTGCACTATGGTGCAGCATAGGAATGGATATTCAAAATGATGACCCCTAGTTATCAAGAAAAAAGTAATTATATTCCCCATCCTATGTCCAAGAAAGCAGAGATGTGTATAATCTGTTTTGGCAAGATTTCCCTGTCACACAGTGAAAATAAACAAAGTTTTGGGCCTTGAAGAGGAAAATTTTAGTCATCTAGAAAATGCATTATAGTAGAATACCTTATCTCACTTTATTTCTCAAGATGTTGGATAAAGAAGGTATTAGAAAAATTGCTTTGGCATTTTCAACAGCTCACTTCCTGCTACCTTTATGCTCTGCCAGAGGGAAAAGAATAGAAAATGTTGTAGTTCGGGTGGTGGGGTGGGGAGGGCAGGTTTGGAAGGGGTATTACTCTAATAAATGCTATACTGAATGGTCTTAATCACAGAACACAAGAGGTTATCTAATCTAACCTCCGATTTTATAAATCAGTAAACTTAGGCCCAGAGAGGGGAAATGACTTCTAGGGGAAGGGTTATTTACTCCAATCCAGTTCTATCTCTCAAGCATTTACTAAGTGCCTACTGAATGCAAGGCAATCTGCTAGGTGATGGGGAAACAATGACAAAATGGAAACACCATCCTGCCCTCAAGGAGTTTATATTCTACTTGGGGGAGACTATAAACAGTAGAACAAAAAAGTAAGATGATAACTTGGTTAAATGTACAAATCTGCAAAATTGCATCTTATGGCCAGGCTAACTTGTAGACAGTTACTTGATACTATTTTTAAATGTTATTCTTCCTACAGAAAGATGGCTTTAATATCATATGATTTTAAATCAACAGTCCCTTAGAAATCATCTAATCCAATTCCTTCATTGTACAGAGGAAAAAAATTGAGGACCAGAGAGATTAAGTGCTTAAGATTATCCATTATTCTTCCACCACACATAGGGCATTAACCAGCATCCAAAAGGCCTTTGACCTCATAACATATTACTCTGAATGCAGTGGATAAAATGTCTCATTACATTTAAGCCTAGCCAAAAGTCTGAGAAAGTCTGACTTTGCACAGAGTAGGTACATTATAGACGTTTGTTGGACAAATGAATGAATGACAAAGTGATCTCAGTGTTCCATTCTCAGCTCTAAATTTGTCTATGCTTCCAAGACTCAGTTCCTCTACTGTCATTACAGAATTCTTTTTCTTCTGAAAGTGTCAAACCACTGAAGGCAGAAGTAATTTCCAAAAATTTCACACCATGCTATCCAAGTAGAGGCACATGGAGGATGCTGGGCCTTAATAATCTCAATGCACTTTTTTCTAATACTTTAAAAATCTCATTTGATTCTGTGCAACAGCCCATGATGCAAAGATTGAGGATGACTAATTAGATTTCCTGGAGAAACACAGGATATGCCTCCCATTACAATAAAGACTGATCAAGAGTGCTGCCTCTATGGCTAAGAATTGGAAATTGAAGTGATGCCCATCAATTGAGGAATGGCTGAACAAGCTGTGGTATATGATTATAAGAAATGACAAGCAGAATAATTTCAGAAAACCAGGAAAGATATACATGAATTGATACAAAGTAAAGTGAGCAGAGCCAGAAGAACATTGTACACAGTAACAGCAACCTTGTACGATAAAGAACTGTGAATGACTTGGTTATTCTCAACAACACAATGATGCAAGACAATTCCAAAGGACTCAAGATGAAAAATGCTATCTGCCTCCAAATGCTATCCTCTCCAGGAAGAACTGATGTTGTCTGAATACAGACTGAAACTTTCTTTCTCTCTTTCTTTTCTTTTCTTTTCTTTTCTTTCTTTCTTTCTTTCTTTCTTTCTTTCTTTCTTTCTTTCTTTCTTTCTTTCTGTCTTTCTTTCTGTCTTTCTTTCTTTTTCAAGTTTTCTTGCAGAAAATGACTAAGATGGAAATATTTTACATGATTGCACATGTATAACCTATATCAGATTACTTACCATCTTGGGGGGGAAGGAGGACGGGAGGGAGGAATAGAATTTGGTACTCAAAACTTAAAAAAAATAATGTTAAAATTGTTTTTATGTGTAATTAGAGGGAAATAAAATATTACTAAAATGTTTTCTATTAAAAAGAAAAAAGAATTCTGCCTACTTATGCTCCTATCAGGCTCACCCTCACTGGACCACCAAGATATCCTGCAAAGGATTAGAGTGCTCCCATTTGTAGACATAGTCAGGGCCTGGTGCCCTCCTTTGGCATTTGATGTTCCCTGCTCCCAAATCCTTCCTTGATCAACTCCTCATATTACAGAATCAGAAAATCTTATAAAGTTAGAAGGGACTATGGATGTCATCTATTTAGGGCAGGGCTTCTTAAATTGGGTTCCATGAACCAAAAAGATTTTGATGTGTCTGTATTTCAATAAAACTGGCTTCCATTGTAATCCTGGATCTATTTTTATGCATCTGGAAACATGATTCTGAGAAGTGCTTCATCAGCTCCACAAAAAAGGTTAAGAACCATGGATCTAGAGTAACCCTCCCCTCACTTAGTACTTAAAAGGGACTGGGATGTAGAGGATATAAAGGAAAGAATACTAGATTTGGTATCAGAAGATCTGGATTTGAATCCAACCGAAATACAGTGATAGAAAAACCTTGTGGGCAAGACACACCTTCTCAAGAACTTCCAGATCTCACCTGTAAAATAGGGATAAGCATGAAACTCCTCTACACTATCTAAATTATTTTGTTTAAATGAATTTTTGTGAATATTATCACATGGCTAGAAGTCACTCAGAAGGAGGTCTCTAGCAGAGGTCTATGCTATTTAACAATTTTATTGATGACTTAGGGCAGCTAGGCGGTGGAGTGAATAGAGCACTGGGCCTGGAATAAGGAAGACTCATCTTCCTGAATTCAAATCTGACCTCAGACAGTTACTAACTGTGTGACCCTGGGCAAATCACTTAACCCTGTTTGTCTCAGTTCCTCATCTGTAAAAAAATGAGCTGGAGAAGGAAATGGCATATCACTTCAAAATCTTTGCCAAGAAAACCCCAAATGGGGTCATGAACAGTTGGACATGACTAAAAGACTAAACAACTGATGACTTGGATGAAGGCAGAGATGGTATACTGATCAGATTTGCAGATGGCACAATGCTTGGAAGGCTAGCTAACATGTTGGATGATAAAGTTAGAATCCACAAAAGATCTCAATAGTTTAGAACATTGACCTGAATCTGATAATATGAAATTCATATAAGGATAAATGTAACTCCTTATACTTGGGTTCAAAAAATCAACCCCACAAATTCAAAATGGGGTGAAACAAGACTAGGGAGTAGTTTATAAAAAGATCTATGGGTTTGAATGAACTGGAAGCTCAACATAGGTCAACAGGTCCATCAGGTATAGGATAATCAAGAAACTCTAACATGATCCTGGGCTGCATTAAAAGAAGCGCAGTGACCAGCACTGGGGAGATGACTGTGCTCTTCACCACATCTGAAGCACCATGTCCAGTTCTGCATGCTTCATTCTACAAAGATCAGAATCTAGAAGAGGGCAATAGTTATGGTGAGTGGCCCTAAAATCATACCATAGGAGAACCTGTCTGAAGGAACTAGGGGAGAGGGCTGTTAGCCTGGAGAAAAGAAGGCTTTTGGGGACCTTTGATCAATGCTTCCAAGTATCTGAAAAGCTGTCAAATAGAAAAATGAAATGTTTTTCTGCTTAGACCCAGAGGACAGAATCAGGAAGGACAAAAAGAAGGTGCGAAGAGGAGTTTGGGGTATGGAAAATCTCCTCAACCATTAAAGCTATCCAAATTGTAATGAGCTGCCTCAGGAAGCTCCCAGCTCTTCCTTGTCAGAGGTCTTCAAGCAAAGGCTAGATGGCCATGCACTGAGGATGTTGCAGAGGTATTCTTGTTTAGATACAGGTTAGACTTAGATGTTGCTGACATCCCTTCTCATTCTGAAATTCTGTGTGTAGAAATCCTAGGCTACAGGTCCTGAAAATGAAGCATCTTTTGTTGTTCAGTTGCCTCAGATCATCTTCCAACTTTTTGTGACCTCGTTTGCAGTTTTCTTGGCAAAGATACTGGAATGGTTTGCCATTCCTTATCCATATTACAGATGAGGAAACTGAGGCAAATAGGATGAAGTGACTTGCTCAGGGTCACAAAGCTCGTAAGTGTCTGAGGCAGGATTTGAACTCAGGAAGATGAATCTTTCTGACTCCATGACTGGCACTCTATCCGCTGCACCATCTAGGTGCCCAAAAACATCTTAGCAGTGAATTATCAAAGAAAAGACAGCTCAGAACTCAACCAAACAGGTCTCCCATGGGGTGTTTGGGTAGGATTTTGTTTAGATGGTCAAGACATTTGAAGTGGGAAGAAGTGAGAAAACTGAATGGCAACCACAAAAGGAGAGCAGGAGAGCGTGACTCAGCTCTCCTCCCCCCACCCACAATGTAACCAGCACATAACCTGAAAAAAGTGACTGAGCTGGGGAGCAGAGTCAGAGAACTGTGCTTTTATATTATATTCACTTGATACAGTAACCCATTGTTACCAGAACAAAGTCCTATTACTAAGGTCTGGCTAAAGGACAGAGCAATTACTCTATTATAAAGAAGACTTCTTTGGAAGGGTATTCACTGTGATTCGAATCTATACTGCCTGTCACTGGATTTCTTCACTGCCAATAGACTGCTAACAGAAGTTGCCTGCGGATGCCTCTCTGGATCTGATTAAGGAAATCTGTCATGGGGATTTCACTAAGGTCTATTCAGTAGGCCAAGAGAAGAGATATAAAACTCAGAATAAATAATACTTGTACTATCTAGCTGACAAGATCATTGTGAGGACTAACTGGGATGATGTATGTAATAGTGGTCTGTGAAAAGAACTATAGAAATCCTCCGTTTCCTCACTTCAGCAACTCTTCATTCCCCACTCCTTGCACTAGACTTCATCAAGCCCCTGAGCTGGGTACTTCCCCCTCCCCTGCCCTTTCAACATCTTTTTGTGTGTTGCCTTCCTCTCTTAGACTGCAAGCTCCTGGAGGGCAAGGACTATCTTTCTTTTTCTCATTTTTATCTACAGCGAATAGCATAGTTGCCTAGCACATGGTTGGCACTTAATAAATGTTTATTGGCTGAATAACTGAACTGTGGCATGGGAATAAAAATACCATCTCGATTTACCTCACAAGGTTGTTGCAAGGTCCAGATGGGTTAATGTATGTAGATTGCTTTGCACACTTTAAAGCACTATATACATATCAATGGTTATTGTTACTGCTATAATTATACAGTTATTGTTATCATCATGCTCAGTCCATAGCTACACTGCTGTTGCCCCAGGCAACTAATTCTTTCCTGGCTCTTCTGAAATGCCCAGTTCTCATCTTCCTGAAGCTCTAAAGCAGCCTTTGACAATTAGGGAGACAGAAATTTATTTTCAACATAATTAAGCTGAGGCAATAAGGATAGGTGTGGGAGGAATTTGAGTGAAGAGTATTCCTTACATAATACAAGGAAAGAGACTATGTTAGGCTTTGGAAGATAGGGGGCTGAAAGGGAAGGAGGGAACAGCGGAAAGGGCTTGGGATTTGAAGTGAGAGAATTTGGATTCAAATCCTAGCTCTGCTACTTAGTGGGGAGTGTGACCTTGGGCAAGTCACAAGCTCTCTGGGCCTCAGTTTACTTACCTGTAAAATGAAGGATCTGGGTTCTTTGATCTCTAAGGTCTCTTCCAGTACTAAATCTATGATGTTAAACTCTGGAAGATGCAAAGATGAGGGACGATATCAAACTTAGATACAAGGGGAACCAGAGAGGCCCATTCAGCTTGATGGAGCAGTATTAAGAGAACACAGTGGAGCCATGAGGTTGGGGGGGAGGCAAAAGTTTGGAAAGGGCTAGAAGATGCTCTGTTGGACAAACTGAAGGGAATGTACTTGGGGAGGCAGCGAACCCATACGGCCCTAGGACAGGTGACTTTCTGGGCCCAGGGAGACAATTCTAGAGATCAGGGGACGGGGAGGGGAGGGTTCTCACCCTTCTTAAACTCCTCCAGCACCATGTCCAGTCGAGTGTCATTGAAGACGCAGTGAAGGGGCCGGTTGTAGAAGCGGGTGACAGTAAGAAGTGGGGTACAGTCATCAGGGTCTACAAAAGCCAAGTCCTTAACAAATAGGATGTCCACGATGTTGTGCCTCTGGTCGCCTTCGTACACTGGGATGCGCGTGTAGCCGCTGCGCAGGATCTCGGAGACGGTGGAGAAATCTAGCACGGCGTCCGAGCGGAGCATAAAACAGTCCCCCAGAGGGGTCAGCACCTCCTCCACCACCTTGGTCCGCAGCTCCAGGGCGCCCTGGATCATGTTCAACTCTTCCTTGACCAAATCGTTGTAAGGGTCTGCGGCCCTCAGCGTCTCCAGTAGTTTCTCGCGGGTGTAGAAGGTGCTGATCTCCTGGCGCAGTGCCCAGTCCAGCAAGCGGCCGAGCGGATAGCACACCGGGAAGGCAGCAGCCATTAAGAGCCGGGTCAGGCAGACACTGTGGGAGGCGATGGCCAGCCCGTGCCGGGAACACACGGAGTACGGGCAGATCTCGGCGCCCAGAAACACCGCGCCGGTGCACAGCAGCGTGGGCAGCCAGGGAAAGTGACTTCCCCCGCCCCAGTCTTCTTCCCCTTCATCCCCGACACTCGGGGGCAACGAGGCGCACAGCCAGCCAGCCAGGGCTGCGTTGGCTCCGGCCTGCCCCAGCAGCAGGGTGCACAGCAGATGCGTCCCGCGGCCCCGCACCGCCTGCACGCGGCGCGCCTGCTCCTGCTCGGTCGCCGAGCCGCTGTTCCTCAGCACCCGTAACTCCACCGGGTCCAGAGAGAGCAGGCTCAGGCGCAGGCCGCTGAAGAGGGCCGACAGGGCGAGCAGCAGGACCGCCCCTAAAGCCCGCAGCCAGACCGGGGGCAGCAGCTCCCCGCCCGGGCCGTACAGCCTCGGCCTGACTCGCAGCAGAAAGCCGCCAGCCGCGCCGTGGTGGTGCCAAGCGCGCCCGTCCCAGGCGCACAACGAAAAGAGCTTCCCGCGGCCTCCTGAGCCGGCCCGCTCCGCCTCCCCCTTGCGCAGCTCTCGCACCCGCACCTCGACCAGAGCCGAACCCGCTGCGCCGCCCGGCCGCAGGGGACCCAGGACCTCCACGTCCGATGCCCAGCCGCTCTGCTCGCGGCACCTCTGAGGCCCCGGGGGTCGGCTCGGGAGGGAGCTGGGGGCCACGACACCGCTTCCGGGGGGTTCTTCGATAAACACGAGCCTCGGGGCCCAGTCGCTGGTGTCATTCTCCCCCGAGGAGCGGGTCGGGGCAGGGAGCAGCGCTGCGCTCGTCGCTGCGCCCGGCTGAAAATAGACCCGCAATAGGAAACTGGTCCCCTCGGCAGCGCGCAGGGTGCCCCCCTCCAGGGAGACGCGGCCTCCCGCGGTGTCCTCCGGCCTCAACCCCAGCAGCCAAGCGGCCGAGGCCGGAGGTTGAGGGGACAGGGAGAAAAACAGCAAGAACACTGCACCCCGGCTGCAGCAGCACCGAAGACTGGCACCAGCCACTGCTGCCGCCGCCGCCGCCGCCGCCGCCGCCGCTGCCGCCGCCGCCATCCTGCACCCGGCCCGGGCGCACGTGATACTGCAGTGAGGGGACCGCGGACCGAGAGGAGGAGCCGGGAGCTGGGAACCCGGCCCCAAACGGGTCACCACGTGTGCGCTTCGCTGGCAGGAGGCGGTGGTGGCCTCCTCCCCGACCCCCACCCCCGGGCGATGCCCATGTCCACCTGGCACAGCTTCAAGGGTGGTCCCTGCACTGCTTGTGGGCTCCGATCTCCGTGGACCAAGTAGGGGCAACCCTAAAAGCAAAAGGTAGTTGAATGTGCAGCCTAGTGTAAAGTGTGTGTGTGTGTGTGTGTGTGTGTGTGTGTGTGTGTGTGTGTGTGTGTGTGTATTAGAATTGTCTGAGGTATTTGTTCAGCCTCTGGCCTCTCTAAGTACAACTAGACCAAGTGAAGTGATCAGTCAGGCAAAGGCTCCAACTAGTTCATTCCCTCTGATAACGGCCTAAAATAACGAAACTGGCCCTTTATCCATCCTAGCTGTTTTCGCTGTCAGCTCAGCCAAGTGCATTCTACAGCTTTCTTTTGGCAAGTTAAATTGTTTTGCAATTTGCCTCGTTTGAGATCTACCCATCAGTCGCATTCCTTCCCGTATTTGCAAGAGATTCTGGGAATAATAATTTGTATTTTGGGTGCAAACTTTGGTACTTGGGCTAGACTCTTCAAATAGTCTTTCATGTTCATTGTTTAAAATTACTTCAATAGTATGGCCTTGCTTTTCCTACATAAATAGAAAAGCATACTAACCAGCTGTCTTATCTGTTAGTTTCTCTCCTTTTTATCACTTTTCCCATCAGTAGTGAAAACTGGTTCTCCTCACCTTTGTAACTAGATCGAAGTCAGGTATCTGGCTTCAATTCTCTGTCACCAGAAGGTATAGGAAGCAAACAATTAAAAAAAATAATTTAATGAAACCTTTTGTTCTTACCTTTTATTTCTGAATATAATCCTCCTTCAACCTCTACCTCAAAAATAAAGGAGGGAGGGGAAAGCAATTCATCAAAATTAAGCAACACATCTATGATAAATATACAATATTCCATATTGGGCTCTGTGCAGCAAACCTGATAGCCTTAAAACAGAGGGGAGCCAGGCCCCAAACACAACTCCTGTGCAGGTTTTGGATAGGAGGCAGAAGGGAGGCTAAATCTGAGAGGGGCCCATTGGTGCCTCAGCATTACCATTTGAAAGGTAAAGGAAAAGGAGATTTTGGGACAGGGGCATGCACAATGACCCAACCTTACTTTCTTTTCCCCCAACCTCATCTCTCCACCTCCATCTCCAAAAGGCAAAAGCACCTGAAATTCAAGGCATTCTCTCATCCTTCCAACATCCATGGCCTTGACTAAGGGATTAAAGACAAGATCTCTCACAATCTCCGATCACAATCTCAGAATTTTCTTCATTTTTAAATAATATTTTATTTTTTCTTCCGATTACATGTTAAAACAATTTTAACAACTTTTTTTCAAGTTTTGAGTTCCAAATTCTATCCTTCCCTCCTGCCCTTCTCCTTCCCTGAAACTGTAAGCAATCCAATATAGTTTATGCATATGCAATCATGTAAAACATTTCTATATTAGTCATTTTGTACAAGAAGACTTGAATAAATGAAAGGAATGAATGAAAGAAAGTGAAAAATAGTGTGCTTTAGTTTGTATTCAGATAGTATCAATTCTTTCTCTGGAGGTGGATAGTATGCTTGAGAATCTTCTTTAGAAAGAAAACTTGTACTTTTTTTAAGTGAACAATGGAAAAAACTGGTGTGCCTTCTGATAGTAAAGAGGAATCAAATACCTTTACCTTTGTCTGAGTCCTAGAAGGTTCCTGAGTTTCCAATGAACTGATATAACTGAGAGCACTCTAGAGACTTAGTGAGAGTGAGCATGCTACCAAAAAAAAAAAAAAAAAAGATGTACAATACACTTCTAGCTTACTATGGGATCATGTAATATGTGATGGAGGATAAATTGGCAGATTTATCAGTGAGCTAGAGTGAATAGCTGTCCCCTAACCAGCTCTTGGGCTATGGTGAAAATGAAAGTCCACGTATTTAGAACCTAGGAGAATGATACTGTCTGGGTTGAAAGTACCACCCTTCCCTGTATCTTGTATTACATATTTCACATTCAATTTCATTTAACTCATTTATTAAGCTCTTACTGTATACTGGGCACTGTGCTAGGTAACTGATGGTATAGAGACAAAAATAGTTTCTCAAGAAGCTTATGATTTTACTCTATATGAACATTAAATAGGTCTTGTTCAAGGCATGCCTTGTTACTAAATCCAAATCAGGGAGAGTTGAAGCCTCTTACTTGACCTGGGTGGGTGCAGAGGGAAACCCAAGGCTGAGTCATATTATGTAGGTCATCAAAGGGCAAACTGCTGGAAGTGATGGACTGGAACTCAAAATTGGTATGGCATTTAAAGCATATCTGCTGTTCTCTCTGACTTTTCACTTTTTTGGGGGGGAAGGAGGGAGTGGCAAGAAGGATGGGACGTATTATCATAAGTCAACTGTTTGGGTTACCAAGAAGCCTGGTGATGATACTAGCTAGCAAAGTATCTCACAAATATCCTCACAATAAACCCTGGAAGGTGGTTGCTAATATTATCCCCATTTTACAGATGAGGAAACTAAGGCAGACAGGTTAAATGACTAGCCAAAGATTCCACAGTTAGTAAGTGTCAGACAGAATGTGAACTCAGCTCTTTCTGACTTTATATGCTAAATGCAAAACACAAAAACAAAAACAAAAACAAAAACCCAGTGCTAAGCACTTCAGTACGGAAACTTAGGGATTTTAGGTTCATGATAAAAATAATACATAAACTACTTCAAGAGTTCACAATATCACTACTATGGGTACAGATGTTCTGCACCTAAGCAGAGGGAAATCTGTAACCTCTGCTAATTGCCATGAGGCTTTGTGAGTCTCTATGACCAAAAATTTTTATCATCCATTGGCCAACCCTCTGATTGTGAAAGTAATAATTATTCATATTTCCATGGTGGTAACATGTTCCCCTGTGAAGTAAAAAGTGCAAAATACCAGCATCCTCATTTTTATAGGTGAGGAAACTGAGGCTTAGAGATGTTAGTGACTTTCCAGTGTTTAGCACATTGCCTGACACATAGCAGGTGCTTAATACATATTTATTGATTGATTGATTTCTCACAGCTATGACTAATAATTGCCACAGGTGGCACTCACTCTGTTCTTCTGACACCAAATCCAGTGGTCTTTCCTAGCCAATAATGGTCTAGTCATGTGACATTTTGTCACCTGTCACTGCCTGGGTGTTGCAAAGATGTGTCCCTTTTGCCCAAAGATAGATACTTGGGTACTTCTAAATAGGGGAAATGGGGAGTAAGAGGGATGAGGGAGGCAGAAGGCCAGGCCCAACCTGGCTACTAGCCAATCAATTCATTGAGTGTATGGTCCAAATAAACCTTTGCACGGTGCCAGGCTAGAATTGAGTAAAGAAAAGGCTAGAGATGGGAGGTCAGATAGCCTCTAGCCAATTGCTAGGGGAAGTGCATGGAATTGCATTTAGTAGAAATAAGACAGAAAATCTCAGAGTCACCGATGTGGTGGCTGAACAGGAATTGATTGTCCTCATGACCATCCAGTCTCCAGGAGGATAATCTTAGGAAAAGAAGACAATTTAATGGAGTCAAAGGCTAGGGGTGGGGATTCCAATGGTTTTCATTTAGGGGAGGGACTCAGGCTGATTATGCAGGAAGATTTGTTCAGGAAACCGGATGTAGTTTTAATTTTTTAAGCAAATGAAAAGAGCACCTGTGTACTACATCTGTGAAAGGGGTTCAGTCTCTCACTTTAGATGCCGGCACCTAGTCATAAAGGAATAGCAAGAGGGTCCCTTAGTAACCCCTTTCTCCAACATCCTGTCTCAAATGTGTTAATTAAATTTGCAGATGACACTCAATTAAGCCATGTTATAAGTGCCAATAAAACCCAAGTGAAAAAAATTTTTTTAAGATTAGAAATATGGGAAAGAAAATGATACTGAACTTGGGAAAAAAATATACACAGGCATCTAGGGGAAAATAATCATTAAGGCAAATTTTCATTGGGAGGGCAACACCTGGAAAAGAGTAATGCCTGAAAGAGGCCCTCTGGGTGCTGCTAAGCAGCAAATTAGATACACGTCTACAGCAGGATCTTGCAAGAAAATTATGACTGCAGCAGACCAGCCTCATGTCACAAAGTGTGGAGATGACTGCCCTCTCTGTGGAGTCCTAGGGAGACAGCACCTGGACGACTGCGTTCCGTTTTGGACACCTCATTACCAGAAAAACACCGATTAACAGGAGGGAATTTGGAGAAGAGTCATAAGAACAATTTAAAGCTGGTTGACATGGTTCAACAAAATAAAAGCAAAGGAGGGAAGGGAGTCAGAGGTAGAAAAAGACAGTTGTATTTAGTTCATAAATGGGGGAGGAAATGGAAAGGGTATTTTTGTTCATGGTTTTTAAAGGTCTTTTCTCCCACTACAGTTTCAGCACCTGCATGGCTAACAGGACAATTAGAAAGAGCTGCTTTCCATCCATTATCTCATTTGATTATCCCAGTAGCCCCGGGAGGCCCATAGCCCAGGTCTTATTATTCCCATGTTAGATATAAGGAAACTAAAGCTCAGATTAAGTGACTTCCCTAAGATCACATAGTCAGTATGGGAGCCAGGACTTGAATTCAGAGCTATAACTAAGAATTTTGGCACTTGGGGCAAAGTTAGTTGATAGGAGGAGAAGGGATAGATTAGAAACTGCGGTCATGGAAGTTGGAAAGGCTGAGGAAATGAATGCAAAGGAAGTTGGAAGGGCTGAGTCTTGGATGTTCAAAGGAGACAGGGGTCCAAAGTAGATAAGAAAACCATGAGCCACGTGTTTGAGGAGGAGGATGGTAACCAGGGGGTCCAGAGAAAAGAATCAAGATCTAGACAGAATGGAGTGAACTTTAGGGGAGAGGAGGACATTGTTGAGGGGCAGTGGCAGAGGGAGCGTCTGAAAGAGCCTATCCCATAAGAGGGTGAGGGAAAGAACAGTCTTGGAGAGGGTTCAAAGATATATTGGCCTTCAGGAGAGAGCTAGTGAGAGGAAGAGATGATGGGGTCAGAGAGCTAGAGATTTCTGAACCCATCTCAGCCAACTCTAGAAGTCATTAAGTCCAACTCTTTCATTTTGCAGATGAGGAAACTGACACCCAAAGAGGTGACTTGCCCAAGGTCACACAGGCAGTAAGCTTCAGGGGTAGGATTTTGATCCAAGCAAGCTGAGTTTGATGACCATAGAGGATGGGACAGAGGATACAGTGGAAATGCAAGGCAGAGATGTATAAGAAGATTTTGAGAGGAATTTACTACTGAGGGTGTGGGGGCAAGGGATCTTCCCCATTACCACTCATCTTATGCTGGGTCCAGTTCTTCCTCATGGTGGGGGTCCCTATTCCAAGCGATACATCAGAAGCAGCCTGTCCTAGTGGGAAGGCTGGCCCCAGGGGAAAGGTGGGATGCCCATGGAACCCTGAGGGATGGCAGCCCTGGGCTGATTTAGGAAGCAACCTGAGGCTAGCTGGCACTCTACCAGGGAGAGGAAGCCCACACCTCACTCTGAATGGCAGCAACTGGGGCAAGGCCCCTGCTACTCTCTGCTAGTTCTGGCTTTGCTTCAACCCGACATCTGACTCTAAGACTAAGGTTCTTTCCACTGTAGCATGCAAAATTAATTGTTTCTGTTTTGTTTTGTTTTGTGGGGTTTTTTTTGAGGGGTAGTCATGCAGATGCTTGGACCCAAGGAAAGATTCTTTTTTAAAAATTTAATAGTTTTGATATTTTAATTGTTTTTATTATTTTAAAAAAAGATGAAGCTTAGAACTGGATCATTTGGCTCCTTTCTCTTCTTGTTTCCTCTCAGCACAAAATGCCCACATCTCTTACTGGCCAGCATCCTCTCAGATCGACAATTGGGTCCAACACGTTCCAGCCTCTGTACACTTTTGTGGTCATGGCGGTTTCCGTCTCGTCCACTTCCAGCAGAGCACCTAGCATGTGCCTGTGTATGTGCACTCCTCGCCCTTTGCACAGCCTGTTTCTTTGTGAATCTGGTGCTCATTACCCATGTGGCAGGTATTTCAAGATTTTTGGGAGATGTTCACAATATCCAAGGCCACTCTGTCAGTGGTAGGAGAGGATTTAGGGAGATCTAAATCCAAGGGAGGGATAGAAAGAAGTGTGGCAGTGCTAACCTCAGAGCAAGAAGGAACTGGGTATTAATCCCACCTCAGACACATAGTATGAGCCTAGATGAGTCTAATGCAATCCAACCAGCATTCATTTATTCATTCATTCAGCTATCTATCTATCTATTCATTTGTTTGTTTATTTATTTATTTTAGGCAATTGGGGTTAAGTGACTTACCCAGGGTCAAACAGCTAGTAAGTGTCAAGTGTTTGGTCTGAGGCCGGATTTGAACTCAGGTCCTCCTGACTTCAGGGCCAGTGCTCCCAACCAGCATTTTTTAAACACTTAATAATTTAATAAACATTTATTAAACAAAGCCCTGTGCTACATGCTGGGGATACAAAGGCAAAGGGAAAAATCATTCCTGGCCTCAAGAAATTTATATTCCACGTTACATGAGATCAGGTAAGTATGCCTCGTTTCAGGAGGAGACTAAGGGGATGAGAAGAGGTCCTGACTTCAGATCCAGAGCTCGGGTCATTACATTCCACTCTTTCCCTCATGGACTCTTCCCTTCCTCTCACATATCCCGTTATATGGGGCACATAGCACTAGGTGAGAACACTTTGGATGGGTCCTCGAGTATTCCATTTGGGCCCAGGCCTTGCTCCCTTATCAAGTACTAAGGCTGGGCTCCCAAAGCTAGTCATGTCAATTGAAGAGGACACAGCAGTGGCAGAATTCACATCTGGACCCCGCACACACCCACCTATCGCTCTTCTTGCCTCTTCTGTCTCACTCCTGACTAGGGCAACTGTCCCAAACCTAAAAGGTAGACCCAATTTCGGTGCCTCCATAAGCCATTTGCCCCTCTCAGGGCCTCAGTTTCCCCATCTGTGAAATGAGTGGATTAGACCACATGACCTCTGTGGTTCCTATCGGCTCTGACACTTGTTTGATCTGTGCTTCGTCCTCACCCCTGGTCAAGGTCGTTGCCTGGGCTCTGAGCTCCCAGACCTCACTTTGCCCCTAGTTCCCTCTATGTTCTACCTCCAGGAAGGCTCCAAGCTCCATTTTTACCTTCCACTCCTAGTGTGACTGGGTAGAAGTGTCAGTCAGTCAACAAGCACCGTGTGCCAGGAAGTATGCCTTAGTACTGTGCTGGGGCAAAGAAAGGCAAAAAACAGCGCCTGCCCTCAAGCAGCTTACATTCTAATGGTGAGACAAACGTGTAAATCACTAGATACATACAACATGTATAAAGAGTAGATGGGAGGTGATGTCAGAGGTGAAGGTGCTAGCAATTTGGGAGCAGAGGAGGACATTTTAAGGCCTCTTAGCAAAAGGCAGGATTTGAGCTGAATCTTGAAGGAAGTCGTGGAAGCTAAAAGGTAGAGATAAAGGAGCAGAACACTGCAGGTGTGGGGCCCAGCCCTTACAAAGGCAGGAGCCAGGACGTGGGCTGGTATGTTCAAGGAATGGGAACAAGGCCACTGGAGGTGGATTGATCGCTACAGGGAAAGGGGAGAAAAGTATAAGGAGACAGGATAGACAGGAAGGGGCAAAAGCCAAAACCAAGAGTATAGTTGGTCCTGGAGGAAATAGGGAGAAAGTGATGACATGGTCAGCCCTGAGCTTTAGAAAAATCAGCTCGGCAGATGAATCTGTGGAGTGGGGAGAAACTTGAGGCAGGCAGACCAACCAGAAGGCTGTTGCAATATTCCAGATGTCCTGGAAGATAACGATAAACCTGAAGGAGGAACTGGCTGGTCTTCCTTATTTGTAGAAGGAGGGAGATAAGCACCTCCTTCACAGGGTGGGTGTGAGGATCAAATGAAATCATGGATGCAAAGTGCTTTACAAACCTCCAAGGGCCACATAAATGGGAGTTATTATTTATGATTATTTCACCCAAACCTACCCTTCTTTCTAGCTTACCTGTTTCTGTTGAGTCTACTACCATCTTTTCACAGTTCTCCTCTCCTGTTCATTCTCCCTTACCACTCTTCTCTGACCCCCACCCCCAATCAGTTGCCAAGTCTTCTGGATTCTGCCTCCAAAACCAGTCTCACATCGGCCAATGTCTTTCTACTCATTGGGCAGTTAAGGCTTTCATCATCTCTTCCTTATATTATTTCTATGATCTTCTAATTGAGGGGTTCTTAATCTTTTTTTGGGCCATAGACGACTTTGGCAGTCTGGGAAAACCCATGAACCCCTTTTTAGAATCATGTTTTTTTTGTTAATGAATTTTTACTTATTTAGTATTTTCCACAGTTACAAAATCGTGTTTTTAAAATGCATAAAATAAAATATATAGGATTACAAAGACAACCAAAGGTTAATAAAAATAAAGATGTTATTTTTTTCCTTCCCCAACTTCATGGACCTCCTGAAATCTATCCATGGATTTCTTGTGGAGCCCAGATTAAGAATTTGTGTTCTAATTGGTCTTCCTGCTTCCAGTCTCTTTCCTCACTATTCTATTTTCCACACAGCTGCCAAAATAATATTCTGAAAGCCTAACAATGTTGTTCTCCTGCTCTAAAAATGGCAGTGGCTCCCTATTGCCTCAAGGATAAAATACAAGCTACTCTGTCTTTTAAAGTCTTTTACAATCTGGCACCAACCCCTTCCTAGATTGATTTCATATTGCTCCATTTATTCATTCTACATTTCAATCAAAAGTGGCACCACCCATCCTTAATGGCTCTTAGTGCTCATTCCTGTTCCCAGAATCCTTCCTGCAGGAACTAGATTACTTACTTACAAGATGTCTAGTTCCAGAGGTCTTTTTTTTTTTAAACAAGAAGGTAGTGAGGATTTATTATACAGGCGTGCTACACTTATTCCACAAAGAAAACAATCAGTCCAGAATGACAAAAGTCCCATGGCACAAAGTCCAGAGGCAGGTAGATGGAATTTGCATTAAATGATGGCATGTCCTTTTGTCAGGGAGGTCTTCAGATGGTGGTAAGAGTCCTTATCAGATGATGGTAGAGCTAGGAGACACTTCGTAGGGTGGGGTGATGTCTCCCAAAGGTTTCTGCCTTCCTGAGAATGTCACCAAAGCTCATTCCATCTCTGCTCCTGTGGCTTCCGTGGTCAGCACAGTCTGGTTACTTGGACCTCTGTCTCATCTTTCTCCTCTTGCGTTTCAGCCTATGCATTTGCTTCTTCCTCCACTTGGCTCTCATGGAACAATGGAAGTCGACAAGATGGCGCTAAGAAGAAGACCTAGAGGTCCTTTTGAGTCTAACTTCTGGGCTAAGAAAAAGCCCAGTAAAACATTTTTTATCTAGGAGGGCTAAACTCAGAATTTTATTTCCTAATGAAATATGCCATATATATATTGCTCCAGGGCAACTAAACAGGATAAGTTCCTGCTGGTGAATGTGGCCTGTGAAGTGGCCTGAATGTCTGCCTGCACCCTTCTGAGCAAAGTGGGCTTTCTCCCAAAGCCTTAGAGGGTGAGAAGGAGTCTCTTAGTTAATGTGTCCCCTGCTGGCCCAACTAACCGTCAGACATAAAGATTGGGAAGGAAGGGGGAGACAGAGGAATGATCACACAGAGCCAAGCTCATAGTTCAGTTTCATGCCATGGCCCATAGTCCAGTTTGGCTGAAGTCTGGAGTAATAATAATAGCTACCATTCATCTAGTACTTTAAATGCATTATCTCATTTGAACTTCACAATAACTCCATAAGGTAAGGTTATCACCATTTTATAGATGAATCAAATGAAACAAATGACTTATCGATGGTTACATAGCTTATGTGTCAGAGATAGGGTGCGGACTCAGACCTTCCAGCCCAGTCCAGCACTCAACCCACTATACCACATTTATTCTCATGAAGGTAAGCCCGGCAGTCAATTATAGGAGTTATATTCCAGATGTCATGCTAAGGAGTCAGACTTTATTCAGTGGACAATAGGGAGCCACAGAAAGAGTGATGTGATCCAAATTGTGCTTCTGGACAATCATTACGGCAAAGTTTCTGGATAGAGCGTGTAAACTCAATTGTGCATCTCAGAACCTCACAGAACTCTCTCAATGGCTTTCATTTTTGTGACCAGGGCTAGCCCTAAGGAGTGGTGAGAAAGGGATGAAGATTTTCTCATCTTCCACCCTCTTTATTGCCCTTTCCAGCTCTTCCCCATGAGAAGGTCAGTTAGTGGAAACCAATCAACACCACGTCTGTCCACATTGCAGGTCAGTGTTCCTTGACTCAACCCTCAGCTGCCGTATCCAATCAGCTGCCTGTTCTCTCTGGGGCCTCCTTTCTATTCCCACTGCTCCCAACTTACTTAGGCTCTAAATCTCAGTGTCTTCATCTGTAAAATGGGGATAAAAGTATGGATCTTACAGGGTTATTGTGAGATTATATATTAAAAATAATATAGCGAACCTGACCTATGAACCAACTTCTCTCTCTCAAATTTGCCTGTGCTGTTGTTCTATGTACTAATAATACCTTCCTTGCCCTACCTCCATCTCTTGAAATGCCACCTCCATCTGTCAAGAAGCTGCCTAAATGTCAGCAACAAAGTGAATCTTTCCTTGAATCCTCCAATCAGAAGTGATTATTTATTCCTCTCACCTCACAAAGCACTTTGTAACTCTCTTATGTGCTTAGCCAAATTTACTTTATAAAGTAGTTATTTGTGTGCCTGCCAGCTCCCCTACCAGACTAAATTCTTTGCAGGCAGGAGTCCCATCTTTGCATCAGCATGGATTTAGAACTGGAAAGAACATTTTACAAATCATGCCCTTTATTCGGTCCCTTTATTTTACAGATTAGGAGAGTGAGGTCCAGAGAAATTAAGTGATTTGTCCAGCATCTGAAAGATAGCAAGGGCCCTTTGTATAAAAGATGTTTATTTTAGAAAAAAGAATTAGGAAGTGAGAAAATTAAGAAGGGGGTAGTACTAGGAATCTGTATGTGTATCTGTACTAGTATCTACATGGCTTCTCCCATATGCAGCTTCATTCTTCTGCATTGTATATACCCCTGGGTGAGTCTTGAAGGGGAGGGAGCAGCCATGGGGTTGAGGCAAAGAAAGCTAGATTACAAGGAGGTGGACTGGAAGAATAGGGCTGAGAGATGGGACTGAAGGTCATGATAAAGGCGATGAGAAGGCTGAGGATGAGGGAGTGGAAGAGATGGAAGTGTAGAAGACTGCAAATGGAGAGTGGAATTTTAAAGATCTACATCATAGATCATAGTTATGGAGTGTTTAGAGGCAGGGGTGATCTAGAGCCAGCTTCTCGAGAGCCAATGGTTAAATTGTCAAATGTGGACATTTATGCCTTGCAAATCAGTGAACGCTACGCATCAGGGCTTGATGTATTGCTTGGTTGATTGTCTAGATTTAAAGTGATGGGGAAAAGGCTAATGATGCAGAAAAAAACGTGAAAGTATGTCCTCTTACAGTATCCTCCCCTTCCCTGCCCCTCCCCCACCACAGCTGGTTGTTAAGTATTTACCGGCATATCTCAGTCATTGAGTCCAACCCCATCATTTCACAGACAAGGAAACTCCAGCCCAAAGATCACATGGAGTAGTAAGTAGCAAAGCCAGGATTTGAACCCAAATCCTCTGACTTCAAATCCAGCACCTTCTCTCCCTTTGGAGGTAGAATAATTATGAGAGTTGGTGCAGTGTTAGGTGTGACCACGCCAGTGAAGGAGTGTAGAAAAATGCATTTGGGATTAGACAAGATCAGTGGGGTTGAACCCAAATAGAAATGGGAGCGGGGTGGGGAGGGGAGCTAAATCAAACATAAGGATCCTTGTGGGCTGCATATTGACTTAGAAACCACATATTAACATTATCTGTGTCTGTTGTATTTTTATTTTATTATTTCCTAATTACATTTTAAACTGGTTCTGCCACACTGGGGTGGGGATGAGGGTGGAGAGGGGGTATCACATGCAGCCAGATCGCCCTGTGTTTGACACCTCTGCTGTAAGCTACCCAAATTCTTTTAAAACATTTTTGAAACTTGAGCTGTGATTTTATTGACTTAGGGCAGTGGTTCACAAACTTTTTGGTCTTGGGACTCCTTTACACTCTCAAAAATTAACGAGGACCTCTTCCCCATCTCAAAGAGCTTAATTATTTGTGGGTTATGTCTGTTAAAATGTATTGTATTAGAAATCAAAACATCTTAGCATTATTATGAAAATAGTTTGACCTCACAGATCCCTTGGAAGGTTCTTATACCATACTTTGAGAACCACTGGATAAGGAACTTCCCGTGATGGACATCTCCTACCAAAGCATACATCTCAGTACCTGCTCTACAGCTGAGAAACTTGTTAAGGACACAGAGAGACAGCAGAAGCTCTAGAGCAGAGAGAAGACCACTGAGTTTGAGGAGTGATGAATTTGTGTCAGAAGGTCGGTGATGGCTGCCACCTTGACCATTCCTGAGCACGTGTGGATTCTCCTGAGAATGCCTAAGTCAAGTTACTGCTATAATTCCCTGGCAACCAAGAGGCCATGGCATACTGTCTTAATTCATAACACCTGGAAACAAGCAAGTGGTAGGCAGAAAGCGATACAAGCAGTCCCTTGGACCTTCAAGAATTGTGCTGTGACAAGATATTTCGCTGCTCTTAGAACAGAAAGAACCCCACACATCTTCAGTCAGACCTGCAAAGATAAGGTATACTCCACAAAGCATTTATACCTACTATGTGCCAGGTACTGTGCTAAATGCTTTACAAATATCATCTCATTTGGTAAGTTCAGATGTAGTCATTTATCCAAAATAGAAAGTGCAAACTCTAAGATAAATGGCAAACTGTAAGGAAAAGGTACTCTTAAAAAAATTCTACCTGATGGTCTACATAAGTCTAGTGAGTGAACAATAAATAATAGCACATTATCACTATTCATAAGGATTTCAAAATAGTAAAGTGATAATAATTAGAGAAAAGTAAAATTAAAGGAACTCTGAGGTTCTACCTCATGCCCAGCAGACCGGCCAAGAAAAAAAATTGGAAAATGAGAAATGCTGAAGGGACTGTGGGAAAACAGGCACATTGATGTGCCATTGGTAGAATTGTGAATTGGTCCAACCATTCCAGATAATAATTTGGAGCTATGCCCCCCCCCAAAAAATTATGGAATTGTACATACAATTTAATTGCTTTAGCACCTGAGTCTGGAAGTCTGTATTTGTTAGATCATCTCTAAACTCCTCAAAAGTCTGGACCTGTCTAATTTAAACTTTATATCTCCCTTAGAAGAGTTCTTATTTTGACCCACCAGCCTTAAAGACATTTCTTGGCTAAGGATTATGAATTCCCCTGGCCTATAACCTATAACCCATAGCCAAGGGCCCCAAGCTCTGGTTTTATGTGATTCAAGTTGATTTGTGGGGCAGTCTCCCAAATCATTGTTATTTTGTAACTCAGAATTTACTAGGCAAAGTCTCCAAATATACCTCATGTCTAGCTCTCCATGGCTGTGGACAAAAAGGGTACCGTCCACCTAGATGCTACCTAACAACTTGACTTAACATTGCATTTACTGGGTGTGGGATAACATTTATTCCCATCCCATGCAAAATACAGAAGATGCAAAGGACCAACAGGATCACATAAACAAATGTTGAAAACACAGATTGTAGAATGACTCACACTAACCGTGAGTAATCAGTACAATTCTCTTCCCTCTCTAGTGAGTCCTACTTTCTTTAGGTTCCTAAAGCCCCTTAGATTTATTGTTACCCTGCAGTTTAGACTCCCCCCAAAAGGGAAATGAACTTGAGTTTCCTGGAAAGAACCCTTGACATTTTGGTGAGTTTCTCCTTTACCCCACAGAGATCCATATAAGTCTTATAATACTGTCCTGGGAAACTAAATTTCCCCTGAAAGGGAAATTCCCTTGAAGCTACTAAACAGGAAACCCTCCGATTCCTATTGGACCCCTGAGTAATTCATGTTGATACTGGAAGAGAAAGTCCAGGGCCCTTGCTCTCCTATATCATGACTTTATTCCCTGATGCTAGTTCTCCCAGCACCAGGGTAACCCTGTATATTATACTAGCCTCTTGCCAAGAGGCACATACCTCAGGAAATTCCCCTCCTCTTAATAGACTAGAAGTAAGTTTTGAGCTCAGTACTGCTCAAGAAATCCCCCATCTGTGGCTAGAAATCCAGACTCTGGGACCACGCTGTTAAAGAAATCTCCATTCTTTAGATAGAAGGTTGGATTCTAGGACTCCAACTTGGGATTGCTAGAGAAGCAGCCAGGAACTCTTACCATTGGGCTACACGATTCCCCTTTTCATGGCTACCATGGGATTTGAAAGGCTTCACCATTGCTTTTCCAAGGCTAGGCCCAGGAATTTGACTTTATGAAGAAACCCTCCTCTTGGACCACGTATGTGAGAACATCTAGAGCTTCTGTATGCTTCTGGCCCAAGGCTTCTATTAACAGCTCCTGTTTGGGGGAGCTCTCTTGCCCTGGACCTAATTTTGCCATATTCTCAGGATGTCTTTAGAGAAGTGAATGAGAAAGAGAGTGAGTCCACAGTGAAGATTCCCTCTTATAGGCCAGTGCAAAGGCTGGCTTCTCCTATAACATCCATCCCACAATAGTGGAAAGCAAGCAATTCAATTTGGGGGTAGCCTCCATTACTGAAACATATCCTCTTTTCAAAAATAATATTTTATTCCCACCCCCACCAATTACATGTAAAAATTTTCTTTAACATTTTTTAAAAGTTTTGAATTCCAAATTCTATCCCTCCCTCCCTTCCTGCTCCCCTTCCTGAGATGGTAAGCAATCTGATATAGGTTATACGTGCATAACATCCTATTAACAAAAATGTATGTTCCCCCACCCCAAAAAAGGAAAAAAAGATAAACAAAATTCTTGCAAAAATAAGCATAGTCAAGCAGAATTAAGTCTCTTATTCACCATGTATGTCTCAATCTGAGTCCATCACCTGTCTATCAGGAGGTGAATAGCATATCTCATCATGAGATCTCTGGAATCATGGCTGGTCATTGCATTGATCAGAGTTAAACCTTTAGAATTATTTGTTTGTAAAATGTTGTTTTCTTATAAATTGTTCTCATTCTGATCTGTGTCAGATCATAGAGACCTTCCCAGGTTTCTATGAAACTTTCTCCATAATTTCTTACAGCACAATACTATTTCATTGCATTCATATATCACAATTTGTTCAGCCAATTCCCCAGCTGATATGCACCCTTTAGTTTTCAGTTCTTCACCACCACAAAGAGTTCCTAGAAGTATTTTTCATATAAATCAGTCCAGTCAACTAGCATTTATTTAAATGTCTATTTAGGGGATATTTTGTATCTCCTGTCCTAAGCACTGGGAATACACAGAAAGGCAAAAATACAATGTCTGCTCTTAAGGAGCCCAGAGTCTAATGGGAAAGACAATATGCAAACAACTATGTAGACATGTTGTGAACAAGATTGATTGGGAGCATTCCCAGTGGGAAGGAAGTGAAATCGAAGAGGACTGATAAGGTTTTCTTGCAGAAAGTGGGATGTTAGCAGAGATTTGAAGGAGGCTAGGGAAGCCAGGAGGTGAAGATGAGGAGGAAGAGCATTCCAGGCACGAGAAACAATCAGTGAAAACATCTGGAGGCTGGAGGTGGAGTGTCACGGTCAAGGAATAGCAAGGAGGCCAGTGTCACTGGATTGATGAGTATGTGGAGGGTAGTACGGTGTAAGAATACTGGAAAGGTAAGAAGGGCCAAGGTTATGAAGGGTTTGAAAAGCCAAGAGTATTTGACATTTGAGCCTGGGGGTAACAAGGAGCCAGCAGAGCTTACCGAATAGGGGGATAACATGGTCAGACCTGTGTTTTAGGAAGATCATGTTGATAGCTTATTGGAAGATGGATTAGAGTAGGGAGATACTTAGACCAACCAGAAGGCATGAGATGATGAGGGCATATGCCTGGGGGAGTTGAGCAAATCACACTGACTCCATTTTGTGACTCAGTTCTGGAGCTAGCTCAGTTCCCTTTCCACTCAGTCTAATTTCTGTCCTGTGAGAAAACTGTATTCAGTTGTCGGAATTGTGAGAAAACTTTATTGCATTGTTTGAACCTAGCCCTGAGTGACTGAGAAGATGGACCCCCTCCACCTGCTGCTTAGAGTCCCTTAATTAAGGACTGACTAGTCCTTATGCTGACCAGAAACCTGGTCAGATCAAAAGACTGATGCAAGGAGTTTTCTCACAATCGTACATCTTAAGCAACCCTTATGTTTTATCTGAAAACTGGCCCCAAATTGGTCAATCAATTATTATTTCCTTTGATTAACTATAGACACATGGGGTGGGGAGGGTGGGACACTTCTTTTACTAATTTCAGGGAATTGCACTTGGTTGGCTCTCTCCCTCCTGATTTGGAAAGTCCCTAATCTTTCCTCCAGTTAGAAATCAGATTACCTAATTTTGTATCCTGGTTAATTGTTTTCTTTTAATTAATTTGTCTTATTTGACTGTTTTCAATGCATAAAAATCTATTTCCCCCTGTATTCTGGATCTAGTGCCAAAGTTGAGGAGGCCTGGTCCCCATTTGTTATGCAATTGGCGTGCACTGTTTAATAAATGGTATGCTCCAAAGCTCAAACCTTTGTTTCTGCAGGCATTTCCTCTTTCACCCTTGACACACCATGGTAGTGTCAGAGGAGAGAAGGGGACATATACGAGAGATGTTGTGAAGGTAAAATTGACAGAACTTGGCAATAGATTGGACATGATGAGTATGAGAGAGTGCGGAGTTTGAGGATAACTCCCAGATTGTGGGCCTGGGTGACTGGGAGGATGAGGGTGTCCTCCACAGTCGAAGGAAAGTTGGGATGTGGGATGGATTTGGGAGGAATGATAAGGAATTCATTGGACATGTTGATTTTAAGGCATCTATGAGGCATCCAGTTGGAGATGTCCAATGGGCAGTTAGAGATATGATACTGGCAGTTAGAAGAGAGGTTAGGATTGGGCAAATAGATCAGTCCCATTAAACCAAACTGAGTAGCTTTGGGACACATTAGTCCAGCAGTTGTCTGCTAGGCAGAGTTTCTGATTATCTCCCTTAGTGTCATGCACTGAGTTTCAACAATGTCCATTATATACAGTTCTGAGATACTCCTCAAACTAATAGGGGTTTTTTTTGAGGGTTCAGATCTTCCATAGCTGTTGAACTTGGAGGCTACACTCACACCACCACCCCCAAACAAAAAAAAAAATCACAAATTCAACAATCAAATGCAATTATCCAAATTTTGTATAGGTGCCTGCCTGCCATGGTGCTTGTAAGGGCCTGTCCCATCCCAGGAAAACTATTAAGAAAAAAACTAACAATAGCAAAAAAGGGAAAAAAAGAAAAGAAAAAGATGAAAAAACCCAAACTTCTCTCCTCAGAAGGGAAGTCTAGTCCTAGCCTAGTTCCCAAGGCATGTGATGTTTTACCAAAAGAGATCTGGGACTTGGAGATGATTAAGAGTCAACCCCTCACCCACGAGTGAGAAACCAAACTGTCCTGGATGAATTTTTCTTCAATGGATCTCTAAAATTTCCCCAAAGTAATTATTGTATGTTTTAATCCTTTGTGTTCAATATATTTATACCCCTGTTCTCAAGGAGAAAACTGTGTGTACGATTTATTGGGTTCAATCTGCCAAGATGTGCTATTGCCAAATTCAAAAGATTCCAAGTTCACAAGACTCTTACTCTGCAGGAGAATTCCAGGGAGGTATTTGGGTAATAATATGGATGTTTTCAAATCCTTACTTTTAAAAAAAGTCTTCTATTTTGGGGAAGGATCTCTTCAATCCAACATGGTATGCAGGCTATGACAGTCTTCTGTTGTTATTTCAAGATCCTGTCCTTCGGTCCTTTTATGTTATTCTTGGATTTTTTTCCAATCCATTTGGTCAATTTCAACTAATGAAGGGGGAATGGAGCTTACTGGTGATTTTGAGAGTGGATCTAGCGTTTCTTTCTCCACCCAGACACCTGTACAGGATGCTTTTTGAGGGGTGATTTTTGAGAAGAGTGGGACATTTCCCAGGTCACAGCATAGACATACACAACCTTTTTTTTTTTTTTAGACCTCTCATAAATTTGTAGCCAAATGGAAGTGCGAATCAGAGGATGAAGACAAAAGAAAGAGTAAGCCGGAACACAAAAACAGAGAAGAGAATCTTTGTAAAGTGGGGAATGAGAAGTAAGGGAGGGGCTGGAGAAGGGGCCCTAATAAAAACTAACCCTGAATAATGGACTCAGTGTCTGCCTATCCCACTGGTTCCATCTGTGTGCTAATTAATAGATGTCATCCTTAACGTGTAACCAGGAAAAAGAGCCAGACTCAAAGTTTGGAAACCTGGATTCAGATACTTTGCCATGTGACTGTGGAGCAGTCACTTACCTTCTTGAGTCTTTGCTTTCTCATCTATCAGCCCCACTGTCCTTTAACCAAATAAGAAGCTAGTCAAGTATACTTAATGGTACCCTGGCTTCTGAACCACTTGGAGCTGAACATGATTAGCTGATAATCAGGGTCCCTGATTATAACTTATTATTAACTTACAACATTATTAACTTATAATCAGAGTCCCTGGCAATGCCATGTTGACCTGAAATTAAGGCAAATGTGAATATAAAGTGACCTCCCTGAAAAGAGGGGGAATAATTTTATTTTTAGTATATACTTGTACTCGATACACAATTAAGATACACAATTTTCCACTAGCCCTTGGCTTGCTTGAAGAGCTTGGTTCTGTTCTCATTTTGAAAAGGGAATGGTGTAACTGAAAGACCATGGGAGTTGAAATCAGAAGCAGAACTGTAATTATAACTTCAGGAGAATGGGGTACATACTATGAAACATGCCTGAAGCCTTGAGGCACAAGGTGGGGTCCTGCTGGGGAAAGGAGCAGAAAGAATTTGAGCTGGGGAAAAGTTCACTGGGTTGGGGAATATCCAGGGGTGTGCTGGCACTAGCTAGAAGCATCTCTTAAGAAGCAATTGTTAAATTTTCAGTGTGAGCATTTGCATCTCAGAAATGGGCAAATACCACAAAATCAGGGCTTGATTTGTTGTTTTATTGATTGTTTGGACTTAAGAAAGTGACAAAGTGTTGATAATTCAGATTAAACTTAAAAGTGTGTCAAACCATACTTTTTGGGGGGGGGGTTGAGGTGGTTGTTACACATTTACCAGCACACCCCTGGGTATAGTCATATGATAGATTCCTATCTTAACTATTTTATTTTGCTAACTTAACTCTAAGTATAGTTGATTCTACCTGCTGAAGGAGTACAGTTATTATCAATGCACTCTAAATGTTAATGTGCCCGGACAGAGGCCCTGTCACCCAACCTTAGCTGCAGCTCTGTTTAGACACCCTAGGTTGGAGTTCTGGTTCTTGTCACTTAGCTGTATGACCTGGGGCAATTCAAAGGACTTCTCTGAAACCCATTTTTCTCACTTGTAAAATAAGGATAATAATACCTAACCTTCTTCATTCACAGTGTTGCACAGACCATTGAGATGATATAGGAGGAAACATTTTGTGATCATCGAGTGGTATTTTTATGTATTATTACTTTGGATCATCAGATTTTATACTTTATACTACATACCTCTTCATCATGTCCATCACTGCCACTTTCTCTGTTACTTTCAACCTCTGGCTTGTTTTTTGTTTGTTTGTTTGAACTCAGGCCTTCTTGACGCTAGGTTGAGTGCTCTCTCCACTGCACACCCAGATGCCCCGATGACCAGGCAGTACTGCTCTGAGACCCTTTGTTTTCCATGTGCGGGTTAGAGTATCAACTAGCCATTCTGCGTATATATGCAAAAATACACATATAATGTGTATAGAATATGGGGCAGTTAGGTGGCACAGTGGGTAGAGTGTCTGACTTATAGTCAGGAAGACTCATCTTTCTGAGTTCAAATCTGCTCTCAGACACTTACTAGCTGTGTGACCCTGGGCAAGACTTTTAATCTGTTTACCTCAGTTTCCTCATTTGTAAAATGAGTTGGAGAAGGAAACGGAAAACCACTCCAGTATCTTTGCCAAGAAAACCCTAAATGGGGTCATGAAGAGTTGAACACGACTGAAAAATGACCAAACCACAGGGCACTGGAAAGTGTGCAGTCAGAGAGGATGACCTGGATTTGAATTTCCCCTCTGCCCTTTTCTGTCCCCTGTGAGAGACCTTGTGTAGGTCACTAAGCTTTGGACAAGGTGACCCGGAAGGGCTCTTCCAACTCTGAATTCATGATTCTCTGCTCCTGTCCCCTCCTTTTGGGTTTGGAAAGGTTTACTGCCCTGCAGCTTCTCTCTTTCACCACTAGATGGCAGAAGTAAGATGAGATGCCCACTGGATTGGTAATAATAAGAGACTGCTGAGGAAATGAACAATTCAACAAATGTAAGTTGGGTGTTTACTATATGCAAGAGACCTTGGTGGATGCTGAGGAAATGAAGGTGCAAAATGACTGGTCCTTGTCCTCAATTAGTTTGTGGAAAATCAATTGATCAAGGCTTGCCGACAGGGAATTTCCAGATAACCCATCCCGGCACCCAGTCTCGCTATCTAATTGTAGTGTGATAGAAAACATTTAACCAGGAGTCAGAAGGTTTAGGGTTGCGTCCCAGCTCTGTGATAAGATCATAGATTTAGAGCTAGAAGGAACCTTTGAGGACATCAATTCCAATGACCTCATTTTACATATGAAGAAACTGAGGCACAAAGCGATTAAAGGAGGCACCCTGGACCACACAGCTAATGCGTGTCTGAGGTGGAATTTGAACCCAGATCTTCTTAACTGCAAGCTAAGTGTTCTATCCACTATGCCATGCTGCCTCTCCTCAGATAACTCTGAGCCTCAGTTTACTCATATGTGAAATAGGTAGCTAGACAGCTAGACCTAGAGTCAGGAAGTCTCATCTTTGGTAGTTCAAAACTGAACTCAGACACCAACTGTGGCCCTGAGCAAGTCATTTAACCCTGTTTGCCTCAGTTTCCTCATCTATAAAATGAGCTGAAGAAGAAAATGGCTAACCACACCGTTTGCTTGACAAGAAAACCCTAAATGGGGTCAGGAAGAAAAGGGCGTAATTGAACAACACAACGACAAAATGAGAAAACATGAGAATTGTCCTTCGTATCTCACAAGGTTGTCATGGGGAAAGCGCTCTGCCAACTGAAAAGATATGGAAATCTGAACTCTCCATAGGACTTCTCACCTCTCTCTTTGTGTTTTGCATTTCCACTTATATTCTTGTTCCGTTTGCCTTACTTTCCTTATTAGGTTCAACAGGCAGATTGCATATAACATTTCCCCAACCTATGGCATTACTTTGAAATGCCCATACAGTTTAACCAAGTCCCATGTCACAACATTGTTGTTGTTGTTGTTGTTGTTTTTGGTATAACAGTGTGCTTCTTCAAAGTGCTATTACATACTTTATTTCATTTAACATTTGTAACATCTTTTTTTAAAATAATTAATTAATTTTTAGTTTTCAACATTCACTTCCATAAGATTTTGAGTTTTAAATTTTCTCCCTGTCCCTTCTGCCCCCCCCACTCACCATGGATTCTGATATCGGCTCTACTTACACGTTCATATTAAGCATATTTTCCCATTAGTCATGATGTAAAGAACAATTAGAACTAAAGGGAGGCACCATGAGAGTGAAACAACAAAACAAAACAGCAAAAGAAAAGGAGAGCAAATAGTATGCTTCCATCTGCATTCAGACTCCATAGTTCTTTCTCTAGATGTGGATAGCATTTTCCATTGTAAGTCTTTTGGAGTTGTCTTAGATCCTGGCATTGCTGAGAAGAGTCAAGTCTCTCAAAGTCAGTCATCACACAGTGTGACTGTTACTGTGTATAATGTTCTCCTGGTTCTGCTCACTTCACTCAGCATCAGTTCATATAAGTCTTTTCAGGTTTTTCTGAAGTCTGCCTGCTCATCATTTCTTATGGCACAATAGCATTCCATTACATTCATATATGACAACTTGTTGTCATTCCCCAATTGATGGACATTCCCTCAATTTCCAATTCTTTTCTACCACAATAAGAGCTACTACAAATATTTTGTACATGTGGGTCCTTTTCCCATTTTTATGATCTCTTTGGGATACAGACATAGTAGTGGTATTGCTGGATACCCTTTAGGGTATGCAGAGTTTTATAGCCCTTTGGGCATAGTTCCAAATTGCTTTCCAGAATGGTTGGATCAGTTCACAACTCCACTAACAATGCATCAGTGTTCCAATTTTTCCACATCTTCTCCAACATTTATCATTGTCTTGTTTTGTCATGTTAGCCAATCTGATAGGTGTGATGTGGTACCTCAGAGTTATTTTGATATACATTTCTCTAATCAATAGTGATTTATAACATTTTTTCGTATGACTACAAGTAGCTTTAATTTCTTTCTATGAAAACTGCCTATTCATATCATTTGACCATTTATCAATCGGGGAATGACTTGAATTCTTGCAAATTTGACTCAGTTCTCTATATATTTTAGAAATGAGGCCTTTATCAGAGACACTGGTTGTAAAAATTCTTTCCCAGTTTTCTGCTTCCCTCCTAATCTTGAATGCATTGGCTTTGTTTGTGCAAAAACTTTTCAATTAAATGTAATAAAAATTATCCATTTTGCATTTCTTGTTCTCTATCTCTTATCTGGTGTAACATCTTTTTTTCCTACTTAATAGTATTTTTCCTACTTAATAGTATTTTATTTTTTCCAATTATATGTAAAGATAGTTTTCAGCATTCACTTTTATAAGATTTTGAGTTCCAAATTCTTTCCTCCCTCCCTCTCTCCCCTCTCCCCTCCCCAAGATGGCATGAAATCTGGTATAGGTTATCCATGTACAATCATATTAAACATATCTCCACATTAGTCATGTTGTGAAAGAAGAAACAGAACAAAAGGGAAAAACCACAAGAAAGAAAAAACAAAAAACAAAATAAGTGAAAATAGTATTCTTCAATCTGCATTCAGACTCCATGGTTCTTTCTCTGGATCTGGATAGCATTTTCCATCACGAGTCTTTTGGAATTGTCTAAAATCATTGCGTTGCTGAGAAGAGCTAAGTCTAACAAAGATGGTCATCACACCACGTTGCTGTTACTGTGCCATGTCACAGCACTGTAAGACCATGCAGTGACGTGGTTGGTTCAGTTGTCCATTCGTAGCATAATATTATTCCTAGAAATTAACTGTGGGCTCCGCCCCCTCCCCCCATGAGGTTGTTTTTCTTAACACCTCATTTTACTGATCAGAAGATAGGCTCAGCATAATCAAATGACTTGCCTGTGATCAAAGAGTTAGTGTCAGAGCTGGAACTTGAAGCAATACTCTGTACATTAGGTTATATGGCCTAGCAGATGGTGCTCTCAACTTCCTCTAGTCAAAATCAAGTTCCCAAATTTAACAATGAATTTATTTTTCTCCATTATTTTTTCTGGATTGTTTCTCCCTGGATTTAAGATGAAATAACCCAATTTCACAAAATGAAAGTAAACAGAAAATGCTGGATTTGGGCTACCTTGTCTTAATTCCCTTATTTTAAAGAGGAGGAAACGGATGCCCAGAGAAATGAAATTATTTGCTCAAGATTACACACAGTTTATTGGTCTCAGAGTCAGAATAAGAACCCAGTTTGTCTAACTCCCAAGTTGATGTTCCATGCTAGAGCCATAACTAAAACTTTTTATGCATGGGGCAAGCAGCACAATTTTTTTTAATTCTGTGGGCAGTGATGTGGGAAGGGACTCTGCAACATTATGAGGCCTCTATTGTGGGGGAAGGAAGGATCAAGATGGAACCAGGCTAGATTGGAGCTCATCTAGGGTACAGCTACCAACAGGAAGGGAGAATCCCTGTCCGTAGCTTCTTAGTTTAATCATTCTTGCCAACTCATTGCTGAGATGAGTTGTTTCTACACTAATGCAGGACTGAAAGTGTTGTCAGTACCTTATAAATTTCAGCACCTTGGGATAAAAACTCATTTACCTTACCTTAGTTATGACTCTTCTCTTTGTTGTTTTCCTAATTCTACAATGTACCCTCATGGGACATGACTGAAAGCTTATGAAATACCTCCGCCTTATAGATGCATTTCCTATTGACTGGATCTTTGAGCTCATCTGAGTAGGGACCTTCTGGTAGGTAACTTCCTCTACCTATATGTACCTGTAACATAGTTTTAGAGAATTGTCTAGGTGCACTAAGAGGTTAAGCCCAGGATTGCACAGCAATAATGTTAGAGATAGAATTTGGACTCATATGTTCCAGATTCCAACTCCAGTACTCTACCAACAGCAGCATCTTCCTACCCACCACATGGCTTTTCATAAAGGAGTGTCCAGCTAGGTAGCTCAGTGAATAGAGTACCAAACCTGGAGTAAGGAAGACCTGAGTTCACATAGGACCTCAGACACTTCCTAACCGTGTGACCCTGGGCAAGGAAGTCACTTCACCTCTATTTGTCTCAGTTTCCTCATCCCTAAAATGGGGATGATAATACCGCCTACCCAAGTCGTTGTGAGGATCAAATGAGATATTTGTAAAGAGCTTAGCACAGTGCCTGGCACATAGTAAGGGCAATTTAAATCTTAGCTATTATTATGATTATAGCTAGGTCCTGATTAGTATAAATAATGAATCCCCCAGAGCGCTTGCATATATTTGCATTTGCACTATTTGAAGTTATAATGATATAAAATATGCTAAGTGGTTCCAGCCCAGTGGAAATAAAGAGAGTGAATTGGAATAATGCAACCACTTCAGAGGATTTGTTGTTATTTGGGAAGGCAGGTTGGAGGCCAATTATGGCTGTCTTCAAATGTCATATTTCGGAGATGGATTTGAACCTGGGTCTTCCTGACTCTGAGACCAACTCTCTATCCATGATGCCATGGCTTCCCCACTTTATACATATGGCTTTGATAATTATGGTAACCAGCAATTTCCACTCTCCTTTGCCTTCTAGTATTTGCTTTAATGCTCCCCTCACAAATTGCTTTTTTGGGTGTTCTAACACATCACAGCACTCACAAATGGAAGACAAGTCTTTCAGACATGTTAATAAATTGAAAATTGGCTCTTCCTTGCAATCTCGGAAACTCTGTGAGCTGAGACATCTCCCCGAGGTGAAGGAAGAAAGGCTTGATTCTTTAATGAGAACATTAAACTCTGGTCCACCTCTCTTTTTGTGGTGCCAAAGGCTTCTTCATCAGGATGGATGCTTGGGGTCGAAGCTCTTGTCTTTCTTTGGGTAATTTCCTCGTGCCATTTCTCTCCGATAGCCCATATATGTGCCATCACGTTCTGCATTATCAGCAGAGAACAACGCAGCCCCATGATGAAAAGAAGCTCTTTCTGGGTCCCTTCCTTTCCTTAATTGGTATTGTTGTCTACCAAGAAACCTGAGTTTAACACAGGGGCTCGCTTGACAATTCCAGGACTATTGTTCTGAAATGAGATATTTTTTTCTGGTGATAAATGAAGATCTTGGGGATTTAGGCCAGCCAAATTGCCGAATTGCTAACAGATAAGTACAGTTTACCCGGCTAAGTTGTGTTTTCTGATGACTTTATCAGTTACTGTTGTTTCAATCCTTGGAATCTAAGCTAAGCATTTTATTGGAACAAAACCTTAGGGCCCTGCTCCTCTGTAACTCTTTCAGGCTAGGGATTCATCCCCCAGACACCCAGGACCGAAGTCTCTCTTTAGTACAAATATTTAGTAAGTTTGCTCATGGAAGTGCATTAGCTCTTTCAGGCCCTCAGTCAGTCCATCAATAAATATTTATTAAGCAACTACGTGTCAGGATTTGGTACAGGATTTGGGGGCAGAGGAGATGGGCTCTAATATAACTGTGGTACTACCTGTATTATGGCAAGTCAGTTAACCTCTCCAGGACTCAGTTTCCTCATCTATAAAATAAGGGAGTGGGAGTCTAGCCAATCTTGAAGTGCTCTGAGAGGCATCCTGGCCCCTTGTGAATCTTCTGAGGGTCTTCACCCTCTGTCTGCTATTCACATCAGACAAGGAGGCAAAAGGGAGGATTTAACTATATCAGGATAGTGGAGGGCTTAAAAAGGGCTAAGATGTTGTTTCACTACTTGAACCTTACAACGGTAACACAACTAACACTTTTGTGGTATAGGGCAAAGAATTCTGGATTTGAAGACAGAAGATCTGGGTTCAAATACTGACTTTCTTAGCTGTGTGATCATGGACAAACTATTTAAAATTTCTGAACCTTAGTCTTTTCATCCGTAGAATGGAGATACTACTAACTGTAGCACCTCCATCACAGGAATATGGGGAGAATCAAAGGACATGAAGGATATAGAGTGCTTTGCAAACCTTCAAAGTGTCATATAAATGTCAGTACCAGTCAATTAACTGGAAAATTCTAGGCATTTGAGTCTACCCTACCCACTTGATTGACCACCCCCATGTCCTGGAGCACTTGGCCAAAAAAGGCGTACCGCCCACCAAGCCACTGGGTGGCAACTAAAGTCACAGAGAATTGGCTGCCATTGTTGTCTGGCCATGCACTGGTCATTACAAATGTCAATGCCAGTCAATTAACTGCTGATGTGAGTGGTAAGCCAGCATCCTGAAAGGCCAATGAGCTACTCTGGGTGTCTTATGTTCTGGCCTATCAGGAAAAGAGGCAGCCACCCAGGAGAAGAGAATCATTGCACGGACTTAACCCCGGAATGTTAGAGCTGGAAGGGGCTTAGAGATTATTTGGTGACTCCCTTTCACTTTGCAGATGAGGAGACTGAGGCCTGGAGAAGTGATTTGACTAAGGTCTCATGGCAAGCTGGTGGCAGATTTGGGACTAGAACCAAGGAAATGATGGATCGCCTGGCGGTCCACAACGAGTTCCTAGCCTTGCTGGGGCCAGAACTGATTTTCCCAAGTGAAAGAAAATTAACTGTGGGTCTTCCTCATATTCATCATAGGATCAGAGGGTCATAGATTTAGAAATGGAAGGGCCTTTAGAGATCATATCATTAAACCTCATTTTACAGATGAGGAAACTGAGACCCAGAGAGATTAAATGACTTGTCTAAGGTCACACCAGTGGCAAATACCAGGGTAAGGGTAAAGACTCAAACCCAGGTCTAGGATACCAGATCCAGTGTTCTTTCTTCTGCACAACACATTCTGCAAAGGACATGTACAGGTAAACCCAGCTTTCTACAATGCGGTATCTGTTCCTTAATTCTGAGTCTGTCATTTGTAGCTACGCAGAATTGGTGTAGAGAAAGGGAGAGGAATAAGCGTTTATATAGTGCCTATTATGTGCTAGGCACTGTGCTAAGGGCTTTTTACAAATATTATCTCATCTGATCCCTTTGAGGTGGGTGCTGTTATTATCCCCATTTTACAAATGAAGAAACTGAGGCAAACAGAGGTTAAGTTACTCGCCCAGGACAACACAGCTAGTAAGTATCTGAAGCTGACTTTGAACCCAGTTCTTCCTGACTTCAGACCCAGCGTCTATTCCCTCTTTCACATGGTAAGACATGATAGCACTTTAGCTATTCAAAGATGGCTGTCCTCTCCCCCAATAACTCTTTATTTTTCCAGGCTAAACATCCTGAGTGCCTTCAATCATTCTTCATCTGATACAGTCACCTGGCTGCTCACCATTCTCATCACCCTCTTCTGGATTCAATTTGTCCAAGCTACTTTAAAACATGGCCCCCAGACCACCATAGAGTACAATGACACTCTTACTTCCTGCAGTCTGGCCACTATTGCGTCCTAAGATCATGTTAGTTTTTTAGTAGCCATATCACACCAATTATTCACAATGAACTTGCAGCAAACCAGGCCCACCAGATCTTTTTCACATAAACTGCTTCTAAGTTAGACCTGCTTCAATTTGCATGTGTGCCCAGAGCTATATAACTAGGGCAGAATGATTGACACTTTGCCCCAGGATGCTGACACTTAGAAAGTGCTGAGAGCAATGTCCTGAGCAGTTCTCCTTCTGTCTTTACATTGCAGGTGAGCTTCTCCCCATCTGGAACCACTCTCACTGGCAATGGCTTCCTCCTGATGCATGCTTTTTCCTCTTGGTCATCACTATCACTAGCCCCTTCCCCTTACTTCACTGATCCCTTCTACAATCATGGCCAGTCCATCAACAGTGGCCAGTTCAAGTCTCCTCCCTTAAACATCTGTACCCCAGGTAAGCTTGCCACCCTCACCTCTTATTTCCTTAAGAGAACAAATTCCTATTTATAGTTATTATAGTATGTAACTATATTAATAATTATACATAATATAGCAATAATGTTAATAAGGTATAATTAAATTAATAATTAAAATATAATAAAATGATTATATAATAATAAAACAATTAATTATATATTATAATCATATATCATTTTATCTATTACTATATTATATTATGTTACATTATGTTATAATAATATAATTATAATAGCATCTACCTCCCAGGATTGTTGCAAGGATAAAATGCAATAATATTTGTAAAGCTCTTTGCAAATCTTAGAGAGCCATATAAATGTTAGGTATTACAGTTCTACTTGTGCAATTGATTCTTTGAGCCTCAGGGTAGGACTTTACATTTGTCCTTGTTCAATTTCATCTTGGCCCACAGTTTCAGCCTGCCCTTACCATTCTGAATTTTAATTCTGAGCCATAGTTTTCTCAACTATGAAATAAAGGAGTTAGACCCTCACAGAATCACAGAATGTGAGAACTGGAGAGGACCCCCACGCCTATCTAGTTTAATCCATACCCCAAAAGGAATCTTGAGTTCAACATACTTGACAACTAGTCATTCAGCCTCTACTTGCAGTCTTCTAAGGAGTGGAAAGCCATTACTTTTCAAGGCATCCATTTCCACCAATGGATCCCTCTAACTGTTAGGACACCAATGCTATATTTGCCTCTTTGCAGCTCCCACTAGTTATTCTTAATTCTGCCCTATGGGGCCAGGCACGAGTCTAATCCCTCTACTTGAAGACAACTCTCATGTCCTTCCCAAGTCTAAACATCTCCAGTGTCTTTAGTCAAGCATTGTATGATATGGATTCAAGACCATTCATCATTCAGGCTTTCTTCCTCTGGTCACTTTCCATCTTATCAATGTCTTTCATCAACTTTAGTGCCCCAGACTAAACACAATAGTCCAGAAGTGGCTCAACATACTTCTGGCAGAGTATATTGAGACTGTTGGATTGCCCACAATGAGCTCCTGGAATAGCTGGGATTAGAACTGATTTCCCCAAGTGAAAGAAAATTAACTGTGGGTCTTCCTAATATTCATCATAGGATTATAGGGTCATAGATTTAGAAATGGAAGTTAGTCCCTTAGCTTCTTTACAATTGGAAGCCACACTTCTCCCTCCATCCCTCCCTCCCTCTCTCTCTCTTTCTCTCTCTCTCTCTCTCTCTCTCTCTCTCTCAATATCTACTGATTCTTTTTAATTCTTCTTCAGATGAATCAGAAGTGACAAGTACAGGAGAGAACAGTTCTGGTCAATTGCAGTAATGTGTGTATGTACAAATGTTTTGACATTTATGTGCTGAGAAGAAGGAAAGAAGTGCCTTATTAAAATTCACTCTCATCTCTGGTGTATGTGAGACACTGGGCTAAATTTGCAGGACAAAACTGAAACTATGTAGCTAAATCCAATGATGATTTTAATGAAGAACAAATAAGTCAGAGTGAGGAGGTCATTTTATCCTGATATCCATAGGTCTCCTAGGGACTGGCCAGCTGAGTCATCTCCAAGGAACTGACAATGTGACTTATTAGGACTGGAAACATCTGCCTAGACTCTGATTTTATTCAGATGGGTAAGCTTTGATAATCTTCATATCATTAGCAGAATAGTTCTGGGCATTTGAGTTTACCTTATCCACTTGATTCACCATCCCCATGCCTTGGCACACATGGCCAAAAATGGTGTGCTTCTCATCAAGCCATTGGGTGGGGGCCAAAGTCACAAAGAATTGACTGGCATTGTTGTTTGGCCATGCATTAACCATTGCAAGAATTTCATCCCTTGTGAATTTCAACTCTGAATAAGTTCATCTGCAAAGTGCTTGCCATAGACAGATGCACCACCTCTGCCTGTTCCATTTGGATCACTATCCTGAACTATGATGTCTTTGATGATCCTATGAAACTCATCACCATTATAGAAATCACAAAGTCCTTCGAGGTCTTGGAGACATGCTTCCAATATGGTTTCAACATCATAGTGCCCATGCTGGTTTCCAAGAAGACTTTGGCTGGTTGCCAGGAATCAGAGGGTACCACTGCCATGCTGAAGCCTGCAAGGTTCCTCAATCATCCTCTTTATGCTTCTCTTAAAACAACTCAAGTTCACATTAGCTTTTTTTTGGCTGCCATATCACATTATTGACTCATAGTGAGAGTGCAGTCCACTAAAACCCCTAGGTACTCCCCATCTCGTATTTGTGAAGTTGGTCCCAAATGTAAGAAATCCTCTTTGTATCCCATGTAATTAGATTCATCCCAAACTTCTAGACTGCCAAGGTCATATTAAATCCTATCTCTGCCATCCAGTGTGTCAGCTGCCTCTACCAGCTCTGTGTCACCTGCATATCTAAGTTTCCTTCCAGTTCAAAGCCCTACAATCTGCTTGGATTAGCTATCTTTCTCAGCTTTTCATCATTAACAAATTCTATAAAAATGACTTTAATAATTCCTTCAAGTTATTGTTGAATCTTATTCAATTTAAACGCATGTTTTATTACTACAAAATTAAAATATATAATTCATACATAGAAGATCGACACATTACAATTTAAACTAGTTATAGCCTGGTCTCAAATATAGAAAGGAATTTTCCATTTATTTTCTTGTGATTAAATTGTACTACACATTGAACAATGTCTATTCACTATTTTCTCTCTATTCTCTTCACTGGTCCAGATTTGGCAACAACACAATGAATGGAAAAATATTTGAGCAAAGGAAGGCATCTAGGTACCTTATTTATTTCCTCAGTTCTTAAAGGTTATTTGCAAAGAAAAAAAGAGCTTAGAGCTAGTATTTACTGCTTCAGGTCAATACGCCCATGAGTTTTAAATTCAGACCAGCAGTTTCTCTACAGGAAAGTACAGAAACATATTTTACTGATAGAGACAGGTTTTAGTTGGCTACAGAATGCTAGCAAGATGATTCTCCCTCCATCACAAGACACTTCTAATTTATTATTGACACTGCTATGTAAATCTTGTGGGGTTGTTCTCTTCCAAAGCCATAAAGATGATAGAGTTGATCATTTTTATGCCATTTTCCCCCAGAGTGATCGTCTTTGGTTTGCATGGAGGACAAATTAACCTTCAGCCATCTTCTATCTGTTTTAAGGATTTTTCCCTGTAATTACTTCATTGTCCACAAGATGGCAATCTCTGTCCACATTCTTGCTAGTGAATTTCACTCACTGGAGAGTATCCTGGCAGTTTAAAGAGGATTTGGGCTAATATGGCAGTAAAATTTACGATTTTCATTCCCAGCACATTATCGTATAATAAAAGTGCTAAATGGTCATAGTCACTGCCATTTCTGTTTAATTTAAAATGTACAGACACTCTCCTGCTATTAACAGTACAGTATTTTCTCATTATAACAATTCTCTCTGTTGCCTCAGTCACTCCCCAGCAGCTAATAAGGTGCACTTGGGTGGGAGCACAGAAGGACCTCAATGGCACTCTCAAAGCCTGAATCAAAGAAAAGCTTTGCCTGTCATGCACTGAAGATACTGGCAGAGCCTTCCTAAGCACCAAAGAGGAAAGATCCAATATAATGTCTGATCTGCTGCTACCAAAGGTAGCAGTTTATCCCATCTCCTAGTTAGGGGATTTTTCAGATCCTCAGAACAGATATGAATGACAATAGAGATTTTTCGTTAACTCTAGGGTACATAAAAAAGGCTCTGAAATATATTTTCTCTAAGATTAGGAAATTCCAGGTGACTGCCCTGAGGAATTACCCAAAGATTAGTGAAGCTGAAGAAAGGGAAAATGCATAGGACTTGGAAGCAGAAGACACTGGTTCAAATCTGACTCTCAGGGCCTCAGTTTCCTCATCTGTAAAATGAAGGTTTAGTTTACCTAATCTATAAGTCCTAAATCTTATTACCTAAGTAGGCTCTGTAGTCATTGGGAGCCCAGAAAAAGAAAGAATGCACTGAGGTACACAGCACATAATATATAGTGCAGATGTTTTGGAGTAAGTACCTATGGTTTCTTTGGTACAGGGAATTCACTGGCATCTATAGAGTACACATGCATGGGTTTGGGCTTGTGAATGGCCCTTGGACATAGAGACACAGGAGGACCAATCAGGAGTCACCGAGTGTTCCATGGGATAGCCTTCATTCCACGCTTGGGAATGCCCTCCCTAAATGGAAACCATCCATAATTTCTGGTTGCCTGGGGCACTTGCCTATGGTTACACAGCTAGCATGTATTCCAATCCTGCCTTCCGTCCTCTATGTAGGATAGGATAGGATCAATCAATCAATCAAAAAGTCTTTATTAAGCACCTACTATGTGCCAGGCTCTGTGTCAGTGCTAAGGGTAAAGGTCAAAGGATGAAACAATACCTACCCTCAGGAAGCTTCATCTAAAAAATGTGGTTGATAATAACGATAATCTCAAGGGCTGTGCCTGGAGTCAGGTGAGGACCTGAATTCAGATCCAGGCTTGACACTAACTAGCTTTGTGACCTTGGGCAAGTCATTTAACTTCCACCTGGCTCAGTTTTCTTATCTGTAAAATGGGGATAATTACAGCACCTACCTCACAGGGTGGTTGTGACAATCAAAAGAGATAATAATTATAAAGCTCTTAGTACAGTGTCTGGCACATAGTAGGTGCAATACAAAGGCTTGTTTCCTTCCTTTTTTTTCCCCTAATGGTTGCTGTAAACCTTGAATTAGGCACTTTGCTAATATTAAAACCCTCTATAAATGTCAGTTATCCTTAAAACATTGGTTTGAGGATGTAAAGGCAGAGTCTGCTGGAGGCTTCACTCCCACAGTAAGAAGCAGAGGAGACATTTACTCTATAATGGAAACATGTTCCCTCCCTGACTCATTTCCACTTTCCCAGGCAGATAACAGGGACTTCTCATTTAGGGGTTTTTACAGTCAGACCCCAAAGCCTAACTCCAACACATTTGTCAAGCAAATGAAGGTTTTTCCCTTACGGTTTATGAGGGCATTTTTACAAAACCAGAAGGGCTGTAAAACTCCCCATTTCTAGTTCAAGAGGCAGTGTCAGAGCCGCTGCTTTCCCATTACCCCCAACATGCTCTATGACATGAGGCGAAGATACAGACCAAGAGAAGCCTGCTTTCCCAGGAACACATCAATCTCTCCTCTTCAGTCTTTCTTTTCTCCATCCCTCCTGGCTGGTGCCTCTAAAGCTAGGAGAAGAGAATCAGTTTTCCCCTGTCATCCCATTCCATGTAAATTATGAAAAATTTACAGCACTGTTGAGAAAAGCAATTAGAAAAAAAGGAGCTCAAAACCTGTGATTTTTGTGACTATGCAAGGGGAAGGACAAAGTTATTAGAGAGACAAAGATTTTAATCTGATACATTTAGCAATACCTACTTTTAAGAGTTATTTTAAACCTGATTCCTTTTTTTAAATTTTTACTTTTTACTTATAAAAAGACAATGAAGTTTATAAGAAGGGTTGAGAAACAACATATTTGAAAAAATTGTGATTGAAAAAAAGATGGTCTTTATTTCCAAATGGTTCAATGTATGACTTATTCACAGAATCTCAAATTCTTAAGAGACCTTAGAGGCAAAATCTCTACTTGACAGATCTCCAATAGTCATTCGGGTTCTACTGAAGACTCTAAGTGAGGAGGAACCCACTACTTGCTAAGGTAGCCCATTATACCTTCGATGGCTCTAATGGTTAGGAATTTTTGCTTTACCTAGAGTCAAAATCTACCTCTCTGCAACATCCATCCTTTGTCCCAGTTCTAACCTCTGTGATTAAGAGAGCATGTCTAATCCTCCACCATATGACAACCCTTCAAATACTTGGAGACCACTATCATGTCCCCCCAAGTCTTCTCTAGGCTAAACACCTCTAGTTTCTTTAACCAATCCTTTTAAGATATCTCAAGGCCCTTCACTATCCTGGTTGACCCTTCCCTCTCCCCAGATATTCTCCAGCTCATCAGTGTCCATCCTAAAATAAAGTGCCCAGAAATAAACACAGTATTCCAGATGTGGTCTGACCAGGGCAAAAAACAGCAAGACTGTCATATACTAGGTACCGTACTTCCTTCTACACATGGTCTAGGATTGCAATAGTTTCTTGGCTGCTATATTTCACTGTTGACTCCTTTTGAGGATATATTGCACCAAAACCCTTATTAATGAACAGATTTGGATTTGGTACAGTCTTGGAGAAGAACACAAAGAATGGCTCAAGGAGTTGATAATGGGACCTTCAAGAAAAGACTGAAGAAACTGGCAGTACCAAGACTGGAGAGCAAAAGATTGAGTGTGGAAGTTATAGGGGGAGTTGATGCTTTCAGGATTCTTATATAACTCTCTCCTCTCCTCTCCTCTCCTCTCCTCTCCTCTCCTCTCCTCTCCTCTCCTCTCCTCTCCTCTCCTCTCCTCTCCTCTCCTCTCCTCTCTCCTCCTTCTCCTCCTCCTCCTCCTCCTTCTTCTTCTTCTTCCTCTCTATTTCTCTCCCCTCCTCCACCCTCCACCTGAAGGCTTACAGTAGCTCTTGCCTCCTCACTCAAACACAGCCAGGCAGGAAAGAAAAAGAGAGACTTGCTTTGTCTGGTTAGTCTTTTTTTTAATGCAGGCCCAGTTCTAGCTTAGCAGCCACTCAAAAGTTAGATTCTTCACAATGTGTTTAGCAGACTGGAAACAGTCATAGAATACCTGCACATATTCTGAAGCGAAGAGCAGAATCCCTCCATTTCCTGTCATCAGGTACTACTAGAAGTAGGCTCACCAAGCTGTCACACTCCCAGGACTGAGCCATCATTGACCAGTCTGCCATTACACTCATGATGAGTAATGTAAACCACACCGTCCCTCCCCAAACACAGCACAGTCTATCCAGTGGCCTCAGAGCATATGTCACTTGACCTATGAAATCCTAGAAAGGTGCAAAAATAAGCAGGGTGGCTGCAGTAATTCTTCTGTTTATTTTCTGAACCACTTCGGGCTTGTTGTGCACACAGCCTGTCCTGCAATGAAACAATTCTGCTTTAAAACAAAACTATTTCCCACTAGGCTAGGAAAAAAAGATAACCTATATTTGGGAAAGGGCATAAATATAGCAAGGCACTGTGCGTCTTTGCTCTGGGTCCAGGAGAGAATTTAGTTAATGCTTCCCCAAGCAAAGAAAAGAACAGAACCAAATGATGTCCTTTAAATATATGGGAGATTAGCACAGAATCCACTGATATGGTTCCTATACCTCACTGCAAGATGGCGGTGACCCTTCATTCTCAAAGGCTACCCTAGTGGACTGAGAGCTTGGACAAGTCCTACCAAATGGGAGAGGTTTTGAAGATGGGTCTGGTGATGTACTTGTATACCAGCTATATGAGGACGAGCCTAGTAAAGTTCAGTAACATTCAGGAAGTTGGCCACTAGATGATTTTGTTTTTCAACACTTCAAAGGCAGCTGGTGGTGAAATGGATAGAGTGCTTGGCCTAGAGTCAACAAGACCTGAGTTCAGATCTGACCTCGGACACTTACTAGCTATGTGACCCTGAGCAAGTCACTTAACTTTTGTTAGCCTCAGTTTCCTCAACTGCAAAATAGGAATAATAATAGTACCTATCTCCTAGGGTTGTTGGATCAAATGGGATAATATTTGTAAAGTGTTTAGCACAGTGCTCGGCACATAGTACGTGCTTAATAAATGCTTGTTTCTTTCTTCCTGCTACCAGAATAAACCAAGGAAAGGATGTGGGCCATCACAGCCAATTACTGCCTAATTGTCAATACTACCTGGTATGGTTGTTATAAGGATGATATGAGAAAGTATTTGTTTAAAAAAAAATGCTTAGTATAGTGCCTGGCACATAGTAGGCACAATATAAATACTTATTCTTCTTACTTCTTCTCCTTTTTCTCCTCTATGGCAATTCCCAATGACTGTACTTTGGCTTAAAAGTGCTATTTGATCAACATGGAAAAAATACCCATTACTGATGAAATAAGATCTTTGAATTAATATGTAATAAGTATAATCAGAGAATCCTTCCTTGAAGGACAATAGCTTTGGCTAGAGTACACTGAGTATACCTCATTGGACCATACCTGGAGCTAGGTTTATTCTGGTGCCTCATAAGTATTTGGAGCTGTACCCCTACTGCTGACATATTTACCCTGGGCCTTCCTCTGTTGGGTCCCTTGATAAAAGTGTACCATACAGTTACTACAGGGCTTCTTGGAGAAGATGACCACCAATCTTGGGTGGAGCCCGACCTCTGGCCTGACCTGACAGAAGACATTTAGCTTGAGGGAGCTATTCAAATGATACAATGCCAGGATGAATGTGTAAATGTGTTATGTTTTGATATTTTAAGTATCAACCCCCAAGGAGAATAGAATAATAGTTATAAATTACCACTCATGTTTAAGTCCATATGTGCTTGTTAGGTTGCTTTTTTTAACTTTTAGGCATTTCTTATGTGTAGAAGAAATAAATAACCATCCTCTACCTGATCCGTACTGTACACTGAGTGCCTTTTCACTCCCTTTCTGGGGAGACTCCAGACAAAAGTCAAATCTAAGCATTAAGTGATTTTTCTACAGGTCTCCAGGTCTCTATAGCTCTATAAAGAACTGGAGAGTTTGAGAAACAAAATCCTGATCTCTCTTTTTAGGGTTCAGACTTAGGTTAGTTTGAACCCAGCCCACACCAGAAGCTCCTGGTGGGTCTGGAGGTAGGGGATCCTTTAATAAGAATAACATATAATACATAGAATGTTTTATGGGAAGCAAAGCACTTTACATATATTATCTCATTTGATCTTCACAACAACCCTGTGAAACAGGTGCTATTATGATCCCTTGTTTTAGAAATAAGGAAAGAGAAACTGAGAAAGGTAGAGAGACATTCCTAGGAACATAGTGTCCAAGGTAAGATTTGAATTCAGGTCTTATTAACTCCTTTATTGACTATGACACCTAGCTACCTCTACAGGGAGAGAAAGTGCCCTACCTTACTCCCACCTCCCTTGGGCTCAGCACAGATTTTGTGTTATATGTGATATGATATGATATGATATGATATGACATGACATGATATGATACAATAAAATGCAATAGAATATGGCATAAAGTAATTTAATACAGCTAGGTGGCACAGTGAATCAAATTCCAGGTCTGGAGTCATGAGGACTCATCTTCCTGAGTTCAAATCTAGCTATTTACTAGCTATGTGACCCTAGGCAAGTCACTTAACCCTATTTGCCTCAGTTTCCTTATCTATAAAACAAGCTGGAAAAGGAAATGACAAACCACTCCCATATTTGCCAAGAAAACCCCAAATGGGGTCACAAAGAGTAGGACATGACTGAAACAACTGAACAACAAAAAATTTAATATAGCATAATATACTATAATAGAACATAATGCCATAATGCTATAATATGTTAAATAAATTATATTACAAGTATGTACTAATCATTTTAACAATAATTGCAGTTTACATTTTTATCACAAAGCACGTTACATACATCATGTCATTTGAGCCCCACCACTACCCTGTAAATAGGATAGTATTAAGAGTTGTCCTCATTTTACAGATGGGAAAGTAGAGGCTGGGAGGGACCGTGGGACTTGCTCAGTCACAGAACTTGTAAATGACAGGGATAGGATTTAAAACTCGGTTCTTCTGGTGCCAAATTCAGTGAGTGCTCTTTCCACGAAAACAGCTTGTCCTACTAATGCACCAGCCTACAATTTTCATCCTATCCCCTTCACTCCTCACCAATCTGTCTTGATGTCTATTCTTATCAAACGTAGAGAATGCGTTGATAAGTAGATTTTTTAATTTTCAATAAATACCAAAGAGCAAATACTTAAATTTTTTCAAAGAAAAATGCTTGACAATGGTGCCGGGAACAACTCAGACTTGTTATGTAAAAATACCTTTTGCTTTTTGTGTTCTTCTGACAATTTGTGCCCAGGGCATTTTCCTACACAGTATAGTAACAAAAGCATTGAACATAGCTGAAAAACCTGGTCTCCAGGACTGGCTCTGACTCTTTCTAGTGATGACGTTGGGCAAATTGCTTCCTCTTCTGAGCCTCAGTTTCATGATCCCTGTAGGCACAATGGAATATTGGATAGAGACCTAGGGCTGAAGGCAGGAAGACCTGAGTCTAAATCCTTCCTCAGATACTTAGTGCCTGTGTAATCCTGGGCAAGTCAATGTCTCCGGGCCTATTTCTTTATCTATAAATAAGGGGGCTGGACCGACTGCTTATTAGATATTTCAAACTGGGTGTCCCAGACACACCTCAGGCTCCAGGTGCCCAAAACAGAACTCATTATCTTTCCCTCCGAACTTACCTCTCTTCCTCATTTCTCTGTCTCCAGAGAAGAAGCCCCATCATTCTTCCAGTTTTCATCACTCTCCCTCAACTCCCATATCCAACCAGATACTAAATCTCACCATTTCTACCACCATACCATGACATCTCTCTTACCCAATTCCTATTCTCTACTCACAAAGCCGACACTTTCCTTGCAGCCCTCATCACTCTAGCCGAGCTTTCTAATATCCTCTTCTGTAGTCTCCCTGACCCGTCTCTCCCCATTCCAATCCACTCTTCCATACAAGTGCTTTTCCTTACTGGAGATCTGATTATGCAACTCCCCTATTTAATCAACTACAATGATTCTCAATTGCCTCTAGGACAAAATATAAATCCTTCTGTTTGACTTTTAAAGCTCTTCACCACCTTACCCCAACCTATCTTTACAGCTTTATTTTGTATCACACCCCCTTCCTGCCCTCTATTCTGTTCACTTCCTGAACAATAACAATTAACCAATGCAAATTAATCACCACAACACAGAGCCTAAAAAAGCGGAGAAAGTTCCTTACTCAATAAACATTGGACTTATTTACCAAATGGAAAAAAGATGGCTGCTAAATGGCTCAATCAGAAGACTGTCCATCAATCAATCAACCAATCAGAAGCATTTATTAACTGAATACTGTTTGCCAGGCACTGTGTGAGGCCTGGGGGATGCAAATCACCAATTCAAAAATGAAACTCCAGGTTCTCAAGTAGTTTACATTCTATCAGGGGAGACAACATGTAGAGATATACAGCTATTGGGGTAAGCACCCTCTGGAGTCACTATTCCAAAACCAAGTTGGCTAAAACTCCCACCCCTACCCCCCAGTGTTCTAGGGATAGCACTAGGGGGTTGCAGGGGACGTCTCTTGTCTAACCCCATCAGCTCTAGCTCCCATCCCAAGTGTATTTCCCCTACTGATAACCACTATTGACTAGTGCCCAGTTTAATTTAACCAATTAACATCAATTAGATTTCACAAAGGAAATTTATTTCAAAGATATAGCCAGAACAGAGGTACAAACATTTTCTCCCAACACCCTGGGAGCATTCGCTCCTGTTTACCACTTTGGTCCCTTGAGAGAGAGTGGGCTCAAATGTCACACATTTTCTGCATAGTATGGGTCCCACCAAGTTCATGTTCAATATGGCGTTGCTGCAAGATGAGTCTTTAGGCTGGATCCTGAAGGTTCATTCCTCAGGATAGTAATGCTGGATTGCCAGTAGAATCTGACATAGAATCAACTCCTAGACCTAAATGGTTCGCTCACCTGTGCCTTTCAGATTAATCCCCTTCTCTTAAAACAAAAGAACATAGAGGCAAAGAATTGAGGCTCATATTTACCGGTTGCTTATTGGCCTCAGAAGAGGAGATAGCCCGAGGCCTCCCTCCACACAGCATTGCCTTTCATTAGACACTGTTAGCCAGAAAGAAGGCGAATGAAGATAAAGGCCAAACTAAGAGAGAGGCAGGACGAGGTTGAGAGTGCCTTTCCAATCCTTCCCACTGTCCATCCAGTTTGAGGTAGGCAGCAGTTGCCAAAGAGCATCCTCTTCATCATATGGTAAAGACCAGAAATAGTTCTGCACATGCTCAGAAGGACTGGGTTCATTGGCTAGTCCTTTGTACCCTATAAAAACTAAATACAAGGTAATATGGGTGGGGGAGACACTAGGAACTGGGAGGGGAGGGATCCGGGAAGACGCCTTCATCCTTATAAAGCAAAGCTGGTGTTCTAGGTATTCTAAGAAGAAGAGATGAGAAAGAAATGCATTCCCTCCATAGAGGAAAGCCAGTATAAAGACATAGACGTGGGAGTTGTGGTGTTTGAGGAAAAGTAAGAAGGCCAGTTTGGCCAGTCCATGGAGCACAGAAAGGAGAATAATGTATAATAAAGCTGGAAATGTAGGCTGGAGATAAGTTGTGAAGGGCTTTAAATGATCAACAGAAGAATTTGTATTTATATTTAACCTAGAAGTGATAGGAGCACTGGAGTTTTTTGAACAAGGGAGTGATATGGTCAGCCTGTGCTTTAGGGAAATTACTTTGGGGCTGGTGGAAGATGGATGAAGTGATGAGGGACTTGGTCCCAGTAACTTATGAAAGCCATCCACTAAGGTGTAGAGGGGTTCAGATCTGCTAGAGAGAATGACAGAATTGATGAAATTACGGATCTTTCGAAATCCTGAAGCAATAGTGATGTAGGTCCTTAACCAAACTTGGGGACTTTCATGTAGGAAAAGGGGCACTCAGGCTGCAACTGGATGCTTTTCTCTCCTACAGTTGCTGACATTTTTATATATTTTATAATAGTTCTGGGGCCATATTAGCACAAAATTCCTGCCTATGCCCCCTGACCCCTTTCAGTGATCAGTTTTTCTCCACCTTCCCAGAAGATGGAACAAGAGATTTCTGCTATAACATAGGGTTTTAGCTAGAGATAAGGGATTTCCTGACTGTGAGGGTTTATTTTACATAGAAATTGGTGTCACATAGAGGTTATAGAATCTCTTATGGAGATCATTAAGATAGGATATCTTCTCATCTATTTGGAAAAGATTTAGATGGATTAAGCCTGTCAGTCTATTTCAAGCAGTGTTTTTTAAAAAAATAGCTCATGTTGATTTTAAAGTTTATAGAGCCCTCACTCCACATCAACTTCATGAGGTCAGTAGAGTTTAAATATCATATCACTATTTTACAGATGAGGAAACTGAGTTCTAGGGAAGCAAAATTACTTATTGGGTCATTCAACAAAGAGGCAGTGGGATGTAGTGGGAAGAACACTGGAATTAGAGTTAGGAGAGGTCTGATTTTGAATCCTGGCTCTTTCATGCTCCCCAACTCTGGAAAAGCTACTTAGCTTTTCTGATTCTCTGACATTCCACTCACCATGATGTTTCTTATGTTTCCTGTCTTTAGATGTAACTACTATGAACTGGGAACAACATGCGAGAGTCAGGGAATAATAATAATAATGGGAATAGCTGACTTTTGCCTAGGTTTTGCAAGGCGTTTTTCCTCTTTTTTGAGGTTGGAAGGGCCTGGATTGTTATACCCATTGCACAGATGAGGACTGGGAAGAGCTTATAGTCAATCGACTCTGAAATGTGGGAACCAAGATCTCTTGACTCCAGTTCCAGCTCTCTTTCTCTTCCTTCCGCCTTTCGTGCTTATTTTTGTGGTTTTTCTTATAGCAAATAAGTGGTTGTTGTTATTCGTCTTTTGTTTTCCAAGAGGACCAATGACATTACAAGGTGACGTCTTGACTTGCCGGTGAACAGAAGCATTGTAGTGTTGAGATGAAGGCAAGGAGAGTTTTAGGAAGCGTTCCAGGGTGACTTAAAGCATTTTGGCCAGCAGATGGCACTCCAGGATTTTCACTTTTACAGACACTAACAGACCCAGCCTTGATGGTTATTCCCAGAAGAGAAACTCAGTGAAACGAGAAACAGGTCAAAAAGGAAAAATGAACTGGGGATGTATGAAATGCTGCAGTCACAATCTGATGGCAAATTACATATTGATACAGTTATACACCTATATGTACGGTAATAGATATTAGCAATGGAGGCACCATTCAAAGTGGAGCATAGATAATGGTGATAGATATACCCAGGCATCTAGGAGATGCTGTATGCCCTTGAATGACTTTTTCCCTTTTCCTTTGATAAACAAGTTAGGGACAGAGGAGGGGATCAGAAATAATGTGTCAATATTGACCTAGTACTTGGAAACCCTAACAGACAAAGGTCGAAGACCTGTGATTTCACTGCTATTAGAATTTCCTCTCTAACTTAAGGAGAGAGAGTCATCACTTGTCCATGGCTAGTGCCAGAGCTCGGATTTGAACCCAGGGAGTATGGCATTACTGACTCATTGACTCTAGAGTTAGAAGACTTGGTTTCAAACACCACCTCTGACACTTGCCATATGACTTTGGCTAAGTCATTAAATCTCCCTGGGTCTCAGTTTACTCATCTTTAAAATGGGGGAGGTTGGACCGAGATGACCTTTAAAGGGCTTTTAGTCCTCGATCGAAGATCCTACAACTCCAAATCAAGCACTCTATTTGCCTCTTCTAACAGATGTATTGCAATAAATTTTCCCTACCTGATGAGGGAGTGGCCCCTCTGAGACTGGGAATAGATATGGAAATAGTGGAAAGGACTACAGTAGTTAGAATAAACAGATTGAGCAATAAAGAGGATAGCATAAACATGTAAAATAATTTACTTTTCCATCCTGCTCAGGTGAAGCATTGGTTCACAATTTGAATGGAGAAACATTTTTGGCATAGCAGCACAACATACACCCTCAAATCAAATTTTTTTTTTGGTGAGGGAATCAAGGTTAAGTGACTTGCCCAGGGTCACACAACTAGTAAATATCAAGTGGCTGAGGCCGGATTTGAACTCAAGTCCTCCTGACTCCAGGGCTGGTGCTCTATCCACTGTGCCATCTAGCTGCCCCCTCAAATCAATTTTATGAGACCTATTCTGTTAAATTGGTAGTGGTCAGGAAGAGATAGGGCCATGTTGGGGAAAAGACGCTGAATCAGCATCCTGTTGTCAGGAGAAAGAGATCCAGCTAAAGAGGTGGGAATGGGATAGCCAGGCTGGATCATGCCCCCCCAACTGCCAACTATTTATTCCCAATTATTGTCGCTAACCAAGGACTAAGCTCAGTTGTTTCTATGCTGCTAGAGAGTATTAGTAAATTTTGGTTCATTGGCATAAAATCCTGATCATCCCACCCTAGTTATAATTGTGATAACTAGGTAAGAATCGGGAGATGCACCCTCCGTTTGTGGCCGTACTGTTCTCATAGAATTTGGAGCTGAAGGATCCTCAGACAGTGTCCAGTGCGAGTCCTTTATTTTAAATGAGGAAACTGAGGTCCGTTCTGTCATGGGCTCTACTTTAGCCCAAACAGACCAGTGTAAAGTCCCTTCTAAAACTGTGATCAGGTATTTTAAAGATATCTCATTGAAACCTTCTGTCTTTATATCCTAGTGACTTCTGGGTGGGGGCAGAATCTCCACCAAATTTAGATTCCTACTTACTCTTCCACAAATATGTCCTCTGTTGTCCCTCCTTGTCTTGGCACCTTTGATCATGTCAATCTTTTTGCTCAGAATGTCCCATTCCCCCCATTCTCATCTCTGCTTAAATGCCACCTTTGCTCAAAAATCTCCACTGATCCTTCCAGTTAGAAATTATCTTTTCCTCCTAAGAGCTCTCATATTTTTCCTGCCTCTCCTAGGCATTTATATGCATGGTAAGTGCGGTAAAGTGAAACAAACTGAATTCAGTATCAAAGGATCTGGGTTCAAATCTTACCTCTGATAATTAATACTTGTGTTAACTTGGACAGGTCACTTAACTTCCCTGGGTCAGTTTCCTCAGCTGTGAAAGGAAGAGCAGCTAGGTGGTACAGTGGATAGAGTGCTGAGCCTAAAGTCAGGAAGACTCATCTTCCTGGGTTGAAATCTAGTGTCAGACACTTATTAGCTGTGTGACCCCGGGCAAGTCACTTAACCCTGTTTGCCTCAGTTTCTTCATCTTCAAAATAAGCTGGAGAAGGAAATGACAAAGCACTTCATTATTTTTGCCAAGAAAGCCCCCAAAGGGCTTACAAAGAGTCCAACATGACTGAAAATGGCCCAACAACAACAAAGGACAGGAGATTGAACTAGCTGGCTTCTGGGATCACTCCCAGCTCCAGCTCTTGCTCTGCAGTCTACTTTCTATTACCTAGGCACGTGGGTATATACTTTATCTGTCCTAGTAGATGATAAGCTCTTGGAGGGCAGGGACAATAGCTTATTTATCTGTACGTTTCCCGGTAATTATATAGTCCTTATGCTTATTTAATGAATTAGTGAAGTCAATAGTAGATTATGAAAAAGGTTGAAATGACTTCACTAGGCTAACTCAGATTCACAAGTTGTTTTCATTCTACATAATAAAGAAAATAAATGAAAACACTGTTTGTAGGTATTCACTGGGAAATACTGCCTGGCAGCTGTGCTGGTTTGGTTTCAGAAAAGCAGAGTTAGATACTTCCATGATTTTTGAGCTCATCTATGGGAGTATTTCCTCCAAAAGTATAGACCAAAACCATTCATGTCTTCTCATCTTGAATAGTTCTTGCCCATATCCTCCAATGGGAGGCAGCTAGGTGGTGGAGCACCAGGCCTGGAGTCAGGAAGACCTGAGTTCCAATCCAACCTCAGACATTTACTAGCTGGGTGACCCCAGGCAAGTCACTTAACCCTGTTGACCTCAGTTTCCTTATCTGTAAAATGAGCTGGAGAAGGAAATGGCAAACCACTCTAGTATCTTTGTCAAGAAAACTCCAAATGGGGCCATGAAAAGTCAGATACAACTGGAAAACGATTCAACAATAATGTGTCCTTCAATAAATTCTCCATAGTGAGGTCCACCTAATGTGCTTAGGAGGGCTCTTCCTCCAGATTTCTTGACATTTCATGAGTAACAGTGGAGCATGTGGGCTGAACATCTATTATCCCTTGTTCTTGCTATGTGGCCTTTTCCATTCATTTATTTCTTTAATGATATACAGGTTACCAAAAAAGTCTTGGTGCAGTTTTAACATTTAATAGCAGAAAAGTATACCAAGACTTTAGGGACACCCCATACTGCACAATTCTTTGCTGGTAATCAATTACAGTCTGTTCACACCCATAGAATATTTCCTTAAATAAAATTTTTATCGACACCTTTTATGTTTTCATTATTTGTATTTCCCAATGAATCCCCTTTTCAGAGAGCCACCCCTTATAACAAAGAATATAAAAGAAGGGAAAAAATTGAATGAGGATAGTCTGACATTATATGCAGCGTTCTCTATCTGTAGCCCCCTACCTTACCAAAAAAGAGGGGCAAGGGGCCTTTTTAAATCTCCCCTTATAATTTCACTTATACGGTGCCTAGAGTTTCATAGCATTTCATTTTGGTTGGGTTGTTGCTGTTTCCATTTGCATTGTTGGAGTCATAGTGTATATTAATTTCCTGGTTCTGCTCATTTCACTTTGCATTAGTTCATGTAATTCTTTCTGTTTTTCTGTATGTATCATATTCATTACTTCTTTAGCCACAGGCTTTTAAAAATGTAATCTTTGCCATTGATTGAATAGAATTCACAAGTACCATTCATGTCTTCTCATTCTAGATTGCTCTTCTCTATGTGCTCCAAAGAGGGGCAGCTAGGTGGTACAGTGGACAGACCTGAGTTCAAACCTGACCTCAGACACTAGCTGGGTGACCCTAGGCAAGTCACTTAACCCTGTTTGCCTCAGTTCCTCATCTGTAAAATGAGCCAGACAAGGAAATGGCAAACCACTCCAAGTGATTGAAAATGCTGGTGGTCATGCAAAAGGATCCTAAGAAGGTCGAGAAAGTATTATGAAAATTGAAGAAGTCAGACTCATGTACTCCTTACATTTAGTTGTTTGTCAATTAATTGATGCCTTTTTAAAATCCCACAGAAATTTTCTGATCTCCCTCATGACCTCCTCCCAGAACTCTATCGGATCAGAGAAAAACATTCCACTAAAATCAACTGACACAGAGAATAACCTCATTTATATGCAGTATTTGGCATTGGCTGTCTCCCACCATTCTGTGTTCCATTATCTGTTCAGTAGAATTATTATTGATTATTTCATTCCCGCTACCCCCCCCCATTGAATATAAACTCCTTGAGGGCAGGGACTCTCCAGGACCTAGCACAATGACATTTTAAAAACATGCTTGTTATATTGAATTGACTTGATTTGAGTTCAACTGCTTCTTAGAGTTATTTTTAGTTATGACTACAGTAATGTAAATGCAAACTGACTGACATACATTTTACATTATACAAGTAATCATTAGCATTAATTAACATTTATTAAGTAACCACTACATGCCTGATATATTAATTAGAAGCTTTTGAAGTCACAGAACATTGAAACTATAATCTTAAGAGCATCTGAAATATGTATCCTCTATTTTTGTTTAATTAGGGGAACTCACTAGAAGTATAGTGTAATGAGATTACTAGGTTAGAAGTTACAAAGACAATAATTGAGCCCCCCAGTATCGTACTAATTCTCTTACTTAATCTTTTGGTAGCCCAATTTTCTTTATTTACTTAAAGATGGTCTGCCCTTCTTTGTGGATTGTTGTGAGGATAAAATGGAATAAAATACTTGAAAGCTATTATTGCTTCGTTTGGTGATTTTTCATGCTCATTAATAAAATATTTAATCTTCAGGGGAATGACCTATTCTTATCTATTCACAAAAACCCCATCCATGCAAATGGTATTTACTTCTATAGATGAACTCCCAGGGCTCACCTGAATTTTTGAGGGATAAATTGGCTTAATATGGCAGAAGACATAATGGGCAGAGCTAAGACAGTGGCAGGTGGGCTTGCTGTGTTTTTATTGTTCCAGTTCCAAGCACCATAAGCATTTTCATGAGTTATTTCCAGCATTTCTAGAGGTAATTCTGGATTGGACTATAATTTTTCAAGAATTTTTACTCAAATGTGTTGGGTTCCAGCCATTGATACAACCAATTCAGGTACAGTTTTTTTTGGGAGGGGAGAATCACCTTATAAAATGTCTCTTGCTCATTCCTCTACTTAAGAAAACACTGGGCACACGATTATCTCGTTAATTTTGCTCTCTTTAAAAGGACTTTCAGATCTCCTTCAAATATTCCGGCTAATAAGACATGAAATGTAGGGTAGGTTTCTATTTGATTTAGGATATCAATTAATTAAAATACAATTGATATATTTTGTTCTTATATCACCTTCATTTCCCAATATATTACTTTTCCTTCCCGGAGAACCACCCCTTATTAGAAAGGAAAAGAAAGGTAAAAACCCAGTTCAGTAAATGAATCATTCAGATATGATATTATATGTAATATTTTACACCTGTAGTTTTCTACCTGGACAAGCTTTTATTTAACCTGGCAAAAAATGCAGAATGGACTTCTCACCTGTCAGCAAAACTTTCCTCTTCCTTCAAACCTCTCCAGTCCACCCTCCATTCAGTTGCCAAGGTGATTTTCCTAAAGGGCAGATCTGACCATATCACTCCCTCTACTCAAGAAATGTCAGTGGCTTCCTATTACCTCCTCAATCAAATTTGTCATCTTCTGTTTAGCATTTCCAACCCTTAATAACCTGATCTTCTTACACTCTACTCCTTTCCTTGCGACCTTAGACAAGCACAAACCCGCTTCTTTGTTGCTCACTCCTCATACATGAAACTACCACCACTTGACTGGATGGTTTTGCCATGGCAGTCTCTCACTTCTCACCTCCAACTCTTACTTTCTCTGGCTTCCATTAAGACTCAGCTCAAATCCCGACTTCTACTGGAAGCCCATCCAGCTGCTAGTGCCTTCCTTTTACACTGTATAGATCTTCCACATACACAAGTGGTTGCATGTCTCCTCCCATCAGAATGTGAGCTTCTTGATGGCGGGAACCATGACTCTCTCTGCATTTTTTTATATCCTCGGAGCACATGGCGACCTCTCAATGAGTGCTGGTTGACTGAATGAATGACTCTGGACCCACGGTGTCTGACCTGTCTGACTCTCAGTACCCACAAAGGGATAGAACTAGACTGCTCCTTAGTCAGTGCTCAAGGTTCGCTGCTGTGCCAATTTCTCTAGCGCTCAGAAGGGCAAGAGCCACTAGTTGGCTCCACTGGCATGGCTGTTGCTGATCCTCCCACTCCATTTGGTGCCAGTTCCCTGAGCTCATGTGAGCCACCGCCAAGTTAGACAACTAGCATTTATCAAGTTCCTATTACGTGTCAGACACTGCTAAGCTGGGGATAGACACAAAGAAAGGCAACTCCGCCTCAAAAAACCCAAACCCAAACCCAAAATAATCAAAACCAACCAACCAAACAGAACCCAAACCAGTTCCTACTTCCATAGATTTCAAGAGCATGTGGATGAGCAGGCCTCTCTTCAGGTCTGTCACATGGCCCTTTCTTCTATCAGAAAGCAGATCTATTCTTGTGCTTATCTCCCCTCCCACCCCCCCACCCCACCCCAATGTCACCTGTGAAAATATGGGGAGAGACTTGATCTAAAGAATGGGGAGGGCCTTGCTTGCCTGCATTGCATGCTCCTTGTCCTGTCCTTTTTTTAGTTGTGTCCAACTCTTCATGACCCCATTTGGGGTTTTCTTGGCAGAGATCCTGGAGTGGTTTGCCATTTCCTTCTCCAGTTCATTTTACAGATGAGGAAACTGAGGCAAACAGGATTAAGTGACTTGCCCAGGGTCACACAGTCAGCAAGTATCCGAGGTCAGATTTGAACTTGGGAAGATTGAGTCTTCCTGAGTCCAGGCTCCGCACTCTATCCATTGCATGCCTATTATCAATAAACGGAACAAGCTGCTTCTCAGTGAGTTTTTTTAATAGTCCATTTTTAAGGCCATGCTGTGACTTTCAGGTATCTTGTCCAACCTCATCATTCCTTTGATGTCACTTCCTTTTAGTCACTTGTAGTTTTATGTGATAACATTGGAACTGTGTTCTCCGTTAGACCTCAATCTAGGTGTGGTTAACGGATCCAACCATAGTTTGCCAAAAGAAAGATGAGGAAGGATTCTTTCTAAGAAAAAAGCAGGGCAGCTAAGTGGTGCAGTGGATAGAGCACTGGACCTTAAGTCAGGAAGAAGAGAGTTCAGATCTAGCCTCAGGCCTACTTATTTGCTGGATACCCTGGATAAGTCACTCAGCCTCAGTTTCCTCATCTGTAAAATGGGGATAATAATATCACCTGCCTCCCAGGGTTGTTGTGAGGATCAAATGAGTTAAAATTTATAAAGCTCTTTGCAAACTTTAAAGTGTTAACCTTTATTAAATGGTAAATATTAAGAATTTAAGAATCACTAGATAGAAAACTTTGTGGTCCCTTCATTGGGCTTTTTTTCATGCAGGCATGATGTTGTCATTGTTTTAGTAGGTGAGAAGCTTTAGTAGTGCTGTGATCAGGACCCTAAAATGAATGTCTTCCGCTCACTTCTGTTGCTAAATCGCACAAGGAATGGGAAAACCATTCAGATCCATTCTTTCAACATTTAGTCATTTGACCACGAACAACCATTAAAGGGCCTATTAAGGGCATGGATCTGTGGTAGGCACAAGGGGCAATATCCGGTCTGCTTCCAGGTAGTGCCACCCCATCACAGGATTAGGAACTAGACCTGTGATTTCACTGATATAGTGAACTCAGAGGTGAGCAAATATTACTAGCTCATACTTTCCTTCTTATGTATAGTCTTAGAGCCTCCCAGAGCATGAAGAAGTCAAGTGAATGGCCCAGGGTCATATAGCCAATATGTGCCAAAGGCAGGACTTGAACCCAGGGCTAGAACTTCTCTGGGGCATCCTAGGAGTCCAATGGTTGTGGGCAAGGCTTCAAGGCTATGCTCTGTCTCCCGTGCCCACTGCTTCTCTACCCCATATGAAATGTAAAACACATCTATGTGACTGGTCAGACTTATTATCCTCATGTTGAGTGTTTTAAAGTGAAATCGAACATCTGTTATAAGTAATTTTGTAGGGACTTGGTGGCCTTTGTCCTTTGGCACAGACAATAATAACACAGTTTCAATGCTCTCTACGATTTACACACTATCTCATCACTTACCCCTACTTACGGGGCTACTATTGATGGAAGAGAGAGGAGGGAAGAAGAGAGAGGAAGAAGAATGCAAGGATGCTTTCACCACTCCTATTATTATATGACCCTTAAAGGTCTGACAGAGCTGGAGAGACCTCACTGATCATTTAGTCCAGCCCCTTCATTTTACAAATTAGGAAACCGAGGCCCAGGAAGGAGAAATGATATGGGTGAAGTTGTCACACTAAGTAAACAGAAGCTTGTCACCTTCAACATGGACCAAGGTATCTGTGGGCAAATACTTATTTTTCTGGTCTTGCTGGTCTGAAACAGTGGAGACATGTTGCTTTCATTTCCCTCCATTCAGGCATCTGTCAGGAGGCCAAAGGGCTATGTCAGTGGTTACCAACTTTTTAAGGGACAAGAGCCTTCTGTAAGAGCTTCTCTATACACACACACACACACACAATTTGACACAGGTTTTACATTAACCTCATCGTTATTATTTTATTTACTTTGTGCAAAGGTAAGATGAGTACGTGTGCTAGACTGCCTAAATTCTGCCAGAGGGCAGGTGGCATGGATAGATATGATCTGAGGTCTGATTACAGAGAGTAGAACCTGTGCCACCAGCATGCCACCTGGAGGAGACAGGTAGGTAAGGTCTGGGACAACTGGGCAATCTCTTCCATCTCCAAGAAGGGCAATGTTATTGGTCTAGTTGTTTATTCATTCAGTCTTTTTTCAGTCATGTAGGACTCTGTGCTACTATTCTCAGTAGCTCAGTACGCCATCTGGGTTTGCCTTGGCAGGGGTCCTGGAGTGGTTTGCCATTTCCTTCTCCAGCTCATTTTACAGATGGGGAAACTGAGGCAAACAGGGTTAAATGACTTCCCAGGGTTATACAGCTAATAAGTGTGTGAGGCCAGATTTGAAGATGACTCTTCCTGATTCTAGATCTGGCACTCTTTCCCCTGCGCCAGCAAGCTGCTCAGTCTGGTCTCTAGGGGTATGATAGATTCAGAACAAAAGCTGTTTCCCTCATTACTCTTTTGAGGGAGGATAGCTGGTTATCTTACAGCTAGGTGGTGCAGTGGATAAAGTGCTGGGCTTGAAGTCAGGGAGACTTGAGTTCAAATCCAGCCTCAGACACTTACTAGTAGTGTGACCTTGGGCAACCCATTTAACCTCTGTTTGTCTCACTTTCCTTATCTGTAAAATGGGATAACAAAGCATCCACCTACCAGGGTTGTTATGAGGATCAAATGAGATAATAATTGTAAAGTACTTAGCATAGGGTCTGACACATTATAAACACTATATAAGTGTTAGCTATTTTTATTACTTACCAAATAGTTCCTCCCCACCATACATTGTTATACAAAAGACCATCACGAGTGGTGAGAGAGTAAATGTATTTATCCAAGCAAAACAGCAAAGATAAACTGGAGAAATTATACAGATGAGAATATGCCAAAAAATACACAAGAGTGAATGAGCTCTTCAGCTGGGAGCCAAATAGGATCTCAGCTCAAACAAGGAAAGTGAGAATCATTTCACAAAGAGGAGGTCCTCTTTCAGCAGTCTCTAGAATTGCAAGCAACAGGACGCGTAGATGGCTCCCACATCTGAAGGGCTCTCTAGTTCAGGGCTTCTTAAACTTTTTCCACTCTTGACCCCTTCAGTGCTTCTTAAACTGTCAGGTCTCAACCCATGTTGGGTCTCGACCCATCTAGTTCACCACCCAAAGTCTCTCTTGATCACCTGCCTGGAGGTCCTTCCTTTCTCCACATTTCCCCAAAGAGCGTCTGGAATGAACCCAAGTAAGTCATTTATGGCAGGTCTACAGTGGCATGTTCAGCACTGTCTCAGTCATTCAGCTGCCCAGCGTTGGCAGCTGCAGTCACTTTGAGCTTGCATAGAAGCCAGGTAATAGTATATAATAGAACACAGCAGAAAGATCAAATAATAATTTAGTCTTCCCAAAAGGTCCTTGTTGCAATGCACAGGTGGCTTAAGAACTGGAGGAAAGTCCCTGAGAAGCTCCTATAGCCTTTTCCTAGTCATTAGCACATTAGTAAAATGAGTTTATCAGATTAACTAATTGTCACCAATCTTGGAAAGCAGGGAGTACTTGACCCTGAGGGGATGAGTGGAGCAACCCAATGGGGGCTGTGGAATTTGAGAGGGAGGGAGGGAGCACATTGCAGAGAGCACATTATAGATATTGGCTTAAGTTCTATTCTTTTTCAAGAATCATTTGCTCATAATATCCACTCTTACTGAAGAGTCAGCATATAGGTGCAGACTCCTTCCTTTATTTCGCGTACAAAAGCCCCAGGTGTTTACTTAAAAAGGCATTTGGAGCTGAGCTGAATGTTGTTCTGAGCTTTGAAGCTGGTGAGAGAGACCCAGAGCTAGGAATAAGGGTGTTGAGGTAGAAGGAAGCAGATAAATGGGGCAGATGAGTTTATGAGTTTGTGATGGGGCCGAATGGGCGGAAAAAAAATCAGACAATTACTTTGGCCTTCACCACCATCAGTGAGAACAACATATTTCACTCTAATGCTATTTACCTTAGAACAGAATTAGTGATAGCTAGTGGGTTCATTTTACATTTAAGTACCAAAAGGGAACCCATGACAAGGCTGTTTCAGACCTGAGGCTTTCCACGAAATGGAGAGCATTTTTTTTTTTCCCAGGAGACTCCAACATTATTTACCTCTTTGTATACAATACTTAACAGGTTGGATAAGGTTACAATCCCCACCTGCAGGAAGGTCACGGGACTCTGGGGTCTGACACCATTCACTTGTAGGTCACCCAAGCTAAGCCCACCATTTGATTTACTCATATATTTGCTTTAATCCTTCAAGGCTGTATAGCAATAGAGGCATGCTTATTAGTCATTAATATACTTGCAGTCTTTCTTACTAATTAGTTTGATGTTATATATACAAAAGGAACTACAAAGACACAGACCCTGTCCCCAAGGAGCTTATAAATAAGCCACAATGCTGATTCATAACCCCTACACTAATGGGTCCACAGACCACAGAATAAAAAACACAATGAATCAGCCTTAGATGGCTACCCTAAAATAGATTTCTCTCGTTCTCTCTCTCTCTCTCTCTCTCTCTCTCTCTCTCTCTCTCTCTCTCCTTTTTGATAGGAGACTAGGGTAAACGGGTCTTTGAGCTAGGGAGTGGGCAAAGTACTATGGATGCTTAGACCAGCTAAGGCAGCAGGAAAGCAGTCAGATTCTTCTCTGATTAGACTTGGGCTTTCTGGTACTATTTATAAATGTTATTGAGATAGTTTCTGAGTCCTGATGTCCTGAGACATAACTACAGAATTATGAAGGCTAGAGGGGATATATATCATCAGCAATTAAAAAGCAAGTACTTTATTATATCAGTGCTGACTTTCTGCGCTTCCCAGGGGTTCTGCTGAAAATATCTCTGGCTAGCTAAAGTAACTAAGACACCAGCCTTCACATACACATCAGAATAAAAATAAAAATTATAGGCAGTACAATGCATAGTGAGCCAGATACTCCAAAAGCCTAACTTTTCCCTTAGTTACAAGCATAGCCATTATAAAAAACCCAAACTATTAACTCTTCAGTTCTCCAGTGTATCACACAGCAAACCTTGGTATAGTTGCTAAAAGAGAAAAATCTGCAATAGTAGTGTTCTCAGACATTTGAAAACTCTAGTACATTATTCATGTGCTGCTCGGCTCTGGCCCTGAATACCGCAAATGAGGAAACCACTGCTTGAATTTGCAGTCATTTGCACATTCATACATTGTTTTATAAACCTTCATAAAATCATTCATAAGTCACCATATAGAAATAATACAAAGCAAAAACTACTTTAGTAAATACACATACACCTCTGTCTATGCTGTATCCTTCTGACCAAGGATAGGGGTGGTATGGCATACTAGGAAGGATACTAAACATGTTATCAGGAAGACAGGTCAGGTCCCTTCTTTGTACTTATTAGCTATATAGGTAAATCATCCAATGGAGGATCAAATGAAATATCTGTAAAGCACTTAGCACAATGCCTGGCATGTAGTAGGCACCATATAATTGCTTATTCCTCCCCCCCCCTTTATTCAGCCACTGGGAGCCTTGGTCTTTTTAGCTTTAATAGGCTAAAGAGCATAAGACTATTCAACTCCAAGGTTTTTTTTGGTAAGGAAAGCCCTTAGTAACTTGCTAAGTGTATGCTATAGAAATGTGAATTATTAACAGCAAGTTTTGTTTTTTTAATGAACTGCTTGGTTAATTTCATCATGTACTTTGCTCTATGAAGCAGTCACTTATGTTGCAAATTATAGTTAAAATAATCTCCTCTTAAAAGACTGGAATATTGGAAAAACTCCACAGCATTAATGGTAAGTGAGGGGGTGAAGAGATGGGCCCAGAACAAGAAATAAGTTCTACCACCTTAATTTTAGATGTGGTGGACCGCTTGGCATGGAAGGGGATCCGTGTCCTCTTTGGAGCTCGCCAAACTTCCTCCAGACAGAGCCAAGGCTGCCCCTTGCCTAGGCATTTCCACTTGCCATGCAGGCCCCTTTCTCTGCCACAGTGGTGGTGGGGTTTGGATTATGAATTAATTCTTCAGTCTCCAGAATCACTGGGTTGGCAGGCTCTGTGCTTGTGCAGTACTGGCTTCTTCACCTCTTCCTTGGTTGTCCTGGGAAGCTGGGCTGAGAGGACTCTTTATTAGGTAGCTCCTTCACTTTGCCAGCAACTTTCTGGAGATGTAGATGGAAGATCCTGCTTCCTTTCTGCACGGCTAGGGTGAGAGCCAAAGTATTCCGGCTAGGGCATCTCTCTCAGTTGCTTTGCTTCTTTACTGGGGTTAGTTGGATGGTAATGAAAATGCTAACTCTCTTCCCTTCCTTTGGATAGAAGAAACAAAGGCCTGCATCCTTCTCTTTCTTCCACTGGGAGACGGGCTAGAGAGGGTGGACCTCGGGTAGGTAGGTAGAGCTGCAGCCAAGACAAACGACGCAGACGACTTGTACTCCTAATCCTCATTGTTACCCGCTAAAGATTTGTTTGCCCTTTGCTCTGGGGAAATCCCACCCACGAGCAAAAAAAAAAAAAAATGGTTTTCAGTCTCGGCCCTGGGCACAGCGGCAGAGGTCCTTGGCCACTCCTGAGCAGCCGGGTCTCTACTAGTGCGGTCATAGAGCTGCTTGGGCTCCGTTCCATCTCCCAGGGGAACAGCTGGGGAGCAGAGACGGTTCTTTCACCGGGTCACGGTCTGTTTTCCTTCTGGGAACTGCCCTTTTCCCCCTAAAGGTTAAAAGATACATCTAGGTTGCTGTTCTGTGTGTTGCAGACACGACTGAACTTAGACAAGCTCACTGTGCAATTTACGCGTGGTATTAGTTACCTTCCCCACCGCAGAACCCCACCCCCACTCTCCTTTTTTTCTCCCAACCCAAAAAAGGTCACCGCTAGAGAACTGTCGGTGGTTTCCAAAATGCCTATTGATGTAAGGGGAAACAACAACCCGTTAAATATACATCAGGTGAAAAGGACTCTGGCCGGGCATAACTTGCCTGTCGGATCGCAGAAATAAGGAAAACTGGGCAGCCTGTCCCATCCCCGGAATATTAGAACACTACCGTTACATTCCCCTTTCCCAGATCCAGACTCTAGAGGGTTAAACCAGGAGACTACAATTCTCTCACCCCCCCTTCAGTTCCCCAACTTCCCGCCTCCCCCCACCTCCCTTACCTTTAAAAAGTTACAAAATGTCTGCAGTCAGTCTAAATCTCTTAAAGGGGCGGCGCTGGTGAACGAGGACTCTTGGCACTAGTCGCCGAAAAGGCTGGCCAGGGGCGTGAGTTCGCTCCACCAGCACCAAAACACTGAAAAAAAAAAAAAAAAAAAAAAGGAAGAGAAAAAAAGGGGGGGGAGGCAGACAGACACACACTTTAGATAAGGACAATTAGTCACCAGCAAGACCCTGTAGAAAGAAGGGGCTCAAATCAGAGGGATTTAATTAGGGAGTTCCGTGCCTGTTCTCCACGCTATGCCCTATACCAGCTCTTGCCCCCTTGCGCTCCTAAGCCCCATGGCGCTGTGGCTTGCTCTGATGCTCCATCTCTCTCTTTCCTCCCAAGCTGGAGACAGGAGAACTTTTCCTGTAGGCAAGTCTCAAGGTGTGAAGGAAAAGACCCTGATTCTTCTCGATGTGAGCACCAAGAGCCCTGTCAGGACAGTCAATGAAAACTTCCTCTCTCTACAGCTGGACCCTTCCATCATTCATGATGGCTGGCTCGATTTCTTAAGGTAAGGCAGGGGCTTCGATATATCATACTTTTTTTTTTTTTAAACAACCCCCAACCCCTCCCATCCCCCATTCCAAGAACGGAAAGGAAAAAAAAAGCAGATCTCTCTCAAAGCAAAGATAGAACGAGGCTTTTCTTCTGGATATCCTGCTCTGGGGCTGTAACTTGTGATTGAGAAAAGCAATGTTTTCTATTAAGATGCACATGTTTGCAATGCAGAAAAGCATTTCAGAAACTTATCAGTTATGACTGAAAAAATGTTGTGCTCACATATATCCACAACAATTAGCCCTCCCTGTTTCCTATTGAAAAGAAACAAGACCAGGGGGCTAGTTGCAAACTGAAGAAATGTCTCTGGCAACAAAGACCTGAGAGGAAGGGGTGTGAGTGTCTGTGTTGTGGAACCGCGCGCGCCTGTGTCTGCACTGTGCAGGGATCGCACGAAAGTGGAATTTTCCACGGAAAGATCGTTTCTCTAATTTTCTCCCACTCCCAGCTGGAGAGCAGAGACTGATCGGCGAACAAAAATGGATTTATTATTATTATTTTTAAACTAAATATCTTCCGTTGTCTCCTCCAGCCCTTAGGGCTGGCAAACAGCTTTTTATATATGGAATGCCCCCCCCCCCAGTCCCTCCTCCTCAAGTCTTCTGCGGTAACAGTGCATAGTTTAGTTTTTCTTGAAAGAAAAAAATATCCTCGTCCCGATCTTACAGTATATGAAGGAAGCTTAAAGTAGCCCTAAAATACTTCGGGAATGTTTCTAAGTTTCAATGGGTCGCAGGCGGATTAGCAAACGAAGGCGTATGGACCAAAGTTTGCCCAACTGATCTCTGATCTCTGGGCTATGCCAAGGAATTCGCTTTGCATTTTCCCAGTTTTCTTTTTTTTTCTTTTTTTAAACTCCCTGGCTCTTGCAATCGCGATCCATCCGCATCAGGGACGAGGAGATGTAGTGTAAAATAAAGCCTCTACAAAGTTGAAAGTAAATGTTGGCTTTAAAAAATTCTTTCCAACACTGAGCCTCAGCTATGGGTAAGCCTTCCTAAAGCCCCGAGTCTCCAGCAGAGAGACAGAGAGAGAGATAGAAGGCTCGCCCAGTCCCACTTTTCTTTTCTCGAGGCTGCTATCCGATGCTCTTCTTTCGTGAGTAATTTCACTCATTGGGAAATGCATCTTTTGCTCCCGGCCCCAAGAACCGGCCTTCCTACCTCAGAGGGAGAATCCGCCGGATCTCCCGGGAGCTGCAGGGGATTGAGACACGTGGAGTGTTGCTTCCACGTGGAATGAAACATCCCGGGCGGGAGGACCTTTCCAGACAGCAGGGGAGCCGTCTCGATCCTTGTCAACGTCTCTGCTGCCGGGGTGAGGGAAAACAGCGTAGGGCGGCTTGTTTTTTCTTTTAGAAAGCGTGCTCGTGTGGCCAAGGAGAGTATCCATGTGGATGCGTGTCTCTTTACGCAGTGCGAATGTGTGTATGGCAATAGGCGCGCGTTTCTTGAAATAAACATGACATGTTTGTGATGGACAGCATGCACTAGCTTGTCTGTTTTAGTTTCAGAAAAAAAAAACCAAACCAAAACCAACTTTACAGCCATGCTATGCTTTCCATGCTGGCTGCAGAAATGATTTTTATAACGGCCGGTTTTATGGAAAGATGTCCGGAGTTTATTTGAGAGTTTGCAATGCCTGTGTGTGCATTAGAGAAAGATGCCACACAATGGCATGGCGTTCTTTTCACAGCTTGCTCAGGTGCAGAAATGTAATTGTGGAATTTGGAGATCCTCCTGTGCCCTCCCTAACGCCACGTTTCAGTGGCTTCTTTTACCCAGTGACCGTTCCTGCAGTGGGTCACCTCGGCCTTTAAGCCCAGAAATCCCTTCCATTTACTTAACCGTGACCTCCAGAGGGGACTTGATTTATTCTACCCCATTTTCTAATTTGGTCCTTTCCCTCTCCACCCTCATCCCCTTTACATATCTCCCTAGAGTCTCCAGTTAGAATTAGACTCCCCAGTTCTAAGTCAGGAAAGTGTTAAAAAAAATTTTTTTAACCAACAAATCCAGAACTGAAAACCCATGCATCATTTTCTCTTATTCTCTATTCCTTCCCCCTCCCTCAAATTCTCCCCTATGGTAATATCAATGGGCTGTAATGGGATACAAGAGTTATTCGGCTAATTATTTTGGTTGCTTACTTTCTGGAGCTCCCATGCTTACTTACGTTGCATCCAAAGTTCCATTCTCCTTTAAATGCCGCAGTTGCAAAATTGGCTGCTTATACTTCTCCAAGCAGAAAAGTTCCAAATTCCTAGGTTTAACTTACCGCCCTCATACCTGCATGAGCTTTACCTCCTGTTTGCAGGGGGTTTGCAAAAGTTTGCAAAAAGCTCCCAAATGCGGAGCACGAGGCAGGAAAATAAAGCAGAGACCAAGCCCAGGGTTGCCTTTCCATAGAGCAGGCTGGGTTTCAGCAGTTGGAGAAACTGCACATTCCCAGGTTAAAAGCACTGCATACTTTTTTTTCTCCGGAAGACAAGAAGTTCTGTGATCTACCCCAGCAATCTCTCTGCCCCGAGGACTACGGGGTGGATGGGGTTAAAAAGTCACTGTAGAAGGAAATTCAACTTAAAAAAAAATCGGAGGTCACCAGAATTGTGGGCTAGGGAAAGTCTTCCAACAGCGGGGCTGGACTGAGAGGCAGCGAGCAGGTTTACCTGTTGCTAAAGCCTCACTAGGCGGCAGCTGATCGGGAAGCAGAGGAGAGCCGGGCTTCTGCAGCCGGGAGCCGGGCGTCCGCAGCCGGGAGCCGGGCGTCCGGAAAGCGCGCTGGGCAGCCGCAGAGCGGAGTCCCCCCTACGCTGGCGCTACTGCCCCTCACGTCCGCCGCAGCAGCCGAAGTTCCTTCTTTAAACAACAAGTAAAAGAAAGACAATGCAACCCACCAGTATTTTTAGATTCCCGATTTAAAAGGTGCCTCCGCTGTACCTGAGAGTTGAGGTCACAGCCCCAGGGGAACTGGCAACCCTGGGAGCTCGGCAGCTTTAGCGCCGGTAATGTTGGACGGCCCCGCTCCGTCTGGCCAAAGTCCCGACAAAGTTACGCGGGACTGACTTGCAGGAAGGAGGAAGCGAAGCAGCCGAGCCCGGCGCTGCGTGGGGAGCAGGAGCAGGCGGAATTCCCACTCTGAATGGTCCCCGGCCTCGGCTCCCGATGTCCCCAGAGGGACTGGAGGGCGCGATGCACTCTGCCCCTGGCGACCCAGGCTTGCTTTTTACTCACCGATTCCCTCATTCCTCTTACCTCTCTCTTCTCTTCTCAGCTCTAAGCGGTTGGTGACCCTAGCCCGGGGATTGTCGCCCGCCTTTCTGCGTTTCGGGGGCAAGAGGACAGATTTCCTCCAGTTCCAAAACCTGAGGAACCCAGCGAAAAGTCGCGGGGGCCCTGGTCCTGATTACTATCTCAAGAACTACGAGGATGGTGAGAAACTCGATTCACCTTGATGCTGGGTGCGAGGGAGCGGGCCCGCTGGTGCAGCGGGAAAGGAGATGAAAGCCTGCCAGACAGGCCTAGGGACCTTTTCAAAAATCCCTAAAAAGCCCTTGGCCCCTGGTAAGAAAGGCCCCTGCCTTTGGATACGTTTGCGTGATTTTTTTGTGGGGCAATGAAAAGCTCTTCTGATATCTCTCCTTCCAAGCTGAGCGGTAGCCCCACTCTGTATTGGAGAAATTTTGGAGGAAGGGAATAGTATCAGGCCTTTCCTGCCTTGGGGTGGCTTCCGGAGATACTTTCAGGTGTGTTGGATAATGCCACCGGAACGTCATCCCATGTTGGCCGGAGGAAAAAAACTGTACAGGGAAAAAAATCGGCATCTTTCAGGACTAAAGATCTGCTTCAAGTGTCAGACCTGGGGCCTTAGAAGAAAGAAATTTAGTTTTTCTTTTGATGTGTTTTTTGTACCCTTTAGGCTTATCTGTGATGCCTTCCACTATTCCTTTTCTGGCCAGTCTGTTCAGGTCTAGAGAATTATCTTAAAATGCTTCCGGGTTTGAAAAGCATCCTTTCTGCTGGTGAAAGAACTACTAAAACAGCATTATTTCATGTAGACTACATTTCTATTAGTCCTAATTCACAACTTTTCATGTTTACTAGAGGGACAGGCTGACCCTTAACATCTCTTTCAGTTAGTGCCTTGGGTTCAAGTTGATTTGTTTTCAGGGTAGGTTTGTAGGACAGAGACGGTCTATGATGATGTCCTCTTGTGGGTTGACACTTCTCCTTGCCTTTTTAAGGGGTTAAAATGCAGTTTTTGTCTTTAAGGGACTTAAAGCCAAGGTTGCAAAGCTACCCACCCTGTGTTTCTTACACATAATTTCCAGGATTTTTCTGGGAAAGAAGTGTGTGGGCTTCTTTTCTTATCTATGCTCTTCTTTCCTTTTCGTTTTCCTTCTGCTTATCTAGTGTGTGCACTGAATAAGAGATTCCAGGAAAGATGTTTCACTCTTTGATTACACCTGAGGGATGTCTACACATCTAGGGGAGGTAGAGAGAAGCCAGTGTTGGTACAGGTTTAGCCTGAGAAGTCTAAATGGCCTTTGTGAAGGAACCTTTGACATGTCCTTGGGATAACAGGATCATAGATAGACAGTTGGAAGGGATCTTAGAATGCTTCTGGTCCAACCTCATCATTTCCCATGTGAAGAGGCAGAAGCCCAAAGAAAATGGACTTATCCAAGGTCATACAAGTAGTAAATAGTAGACCAAGTGTTCATTTTTGTAAAAAACAGATTTTTTTTTGATGTCCTTTGTTTTTAAACCACCTAAATTTTCCTCTCCCTCTTCCACAAAACCATCCTTTATAAAAAAGAATAAAAAAGGAGGAAGAAAACAAGTTCAGCAGAGCTGATCAATACATCCCAAAAGGCTGACAGTTACTTCTATTCCATGTTCCACATCTGGCGACTTCATTTCTGCAAGACAGCTGAGTGAGGGTGACGAGGTATCTTTTAAAATCTCTTCTTTGAGACCAAGCTTGGTCATTGTAATTTCAAAACATTCAGCGTTAGTTATTTTACTGCTCTTCTTTCCATGTGCATTGTTGTTGCAATTGTTTCTACTGATTTCTTGGTTCTGCTTCTTCACTTTGCATCGCTTTGTATAAGTCATTCCATGCTTCTCTGTGCTCTTCGTGGGCCATGTTTCTTGCAGCATTGTAATGTTCCTTTGTGTTTGGATGCCCCGTTTTGTTTAGCCACTCCCCAATCGATGGGTATTGACTTTGTTTCCAAGAACTGGGATCCTGAGACAGGTCGTCTGCCTCCAAACAATTTTGTTTTTCTTCTACAGTTTGTTTTTTCTCTCTAAGATGGATTCTCTGATGTTGAACAAGGCTTCCAAACTGGCTGAAGGCCTTCTCATGTGCATTACATTTATTTTTAGAGTTAATTGTGTAGGGGAGTGCATTTATTTGTCTGAGTCTTTTACGAGGGTGAATGTTACAGTTGTGGGAGAAAAGAAGGGATTCTGCAGAAAGATTTCTCTGTTATACATGCACAAGGAAAAAAAATAAATTACAATATAATAACAGCCCTGGAGAGGTTTGACAGAAAGGTCTACAGCCTAAAGCCTATTAGTTCATGTTGTTATTGTCAGCATTGTGATGGGAGACTAGAGATGGGATGAATATTAGTGATTTTGCTGATTAAACAGCTCTTTCATGTTCATTTTCCATTAAACATGCTTTCCCTGTTGTTTATGGTAAAACTTGCAAGAGTCCCAGGAATCCCAGGGTGGGGGGGGGGGAATGAAAAAAAAAAAAAAGACTGGTATAAGTTTAGGAATTGGCTTTCTTCTGTCAAACTTCTACCCAGGGATAGAATTACTGATTCTTTGAGAACAATAAGATCTGTTTAAAATGAAGGATGCAATTTGCCTCTTTTGTAAAAGGAGAAAGTGGGCACCCTGGGGAGAGAGGAAATTGGCAGAAGGCCGTGGCCTATAAAACTTCATAGAATCAAAAAAATCAGAGATGGAAAAGATTTGAGAGGTCATCTTCAGTCCACTCACCTCTTCAGGGGCTGGTGCCGACGTAGCATTTAATCTGGGATAGTCTCTATTGCTTTGTCCAGTCTGGTATTTAAATGTCTCCAGAAATGGGATTTTTACCATTCTTCCTGAGGAAGACAGTTCTCCTGTCCCAAAGGTTATTGCCAGCAAATTTTTCTTGAGGTTCAGCTTTCCTTTTTTCTAGCTGCCCACCAGCTACCTAGTTCTCTTTGTCTTTTCTGGGTTCCTACCCTATCATCTGCTGTCTGTGTCTTAGCTTTTAAAAATAATACTCTCCTATAGCTGTTTTTTATTCAAGCTACCTGGATCCAGTTCTTTGAAAACTTTCTTTAAAGTCAGTCCCTCCAGACACTAATAGAGTTTATTGCTCTTAGCCAAACCCTTTCTGATTTATGTTTCTCTGGTAATAAGATGCTATGAACTGTATCAGTATTTGAGGTTCCAGCAGAGTTAAAGAGACTGCCTTATTTCTACCTTTTGATACATAAACATCTCTAAATCATACCTGTAGTTTTTGTGGCTTTGTGTTATATTCCCAATTTCAAGCTATTGAACTTTCAGCAAAGACCTTTTACAAATTGGGTACATCTCCAGGGGGCTTCCAACCTATCATTACTATTCTTATCATAAGATAAGTGAACCTCCTGGGTGAATGGTACTGAGCTAGGCACTTGTGTATAAGGATAACTGACAACATAATACTATAAGGTTTGCAAAGTGCTTTATATGCAATATCTCATTTGATCCTCACAACAGCTTTTCTAGAAGAATGGTACAGATTTTATCTCCATTTTTTAGATGAGAAAATTAAGTCCCAGAAAGATTAATTTTGAACCCATTTAAATCAAAAATAGGCTAACAGGATAAATTGAACTCAGAAGGTGTACCTGTAACATAACACTTTTGTTAAGGCCAGATGATAGCTAATATTTATATGTATACACTTAAAGGTTTTTCATTTTGCTATTTTTCAGTAAAATGCCATTTTCCCTTTTCTCCCCCCTTCCCCCATTGAGCTGTGTATGTGTGGGGTGTGTGTGTGTGCGTGTGTGTGTGTGTGTGTGAATGTGATATTTTGTAAGAAGGAATTTTACAAAGAAAAAAAAGAGAAGTTTGGAGCATTGATTGAGAGGATCCTGAGAATTTAGAGAGGTCAAGAAAGGATAGGAGGAGATCATAACTGGTTTCTTTAGTTGTAATGCAGATGAGGCCCGTTATGTGGGCCATTGAATCCCTTGATGATGGATTTTACTGGTGACTTCATTTATATTTCTGTCCCTGTTTAGTTCCTTAGTATTATTTGTTTCCCATGACATACATCATTAATAAAAGCAAGTTATATGCTCCATAGCTTCAATTTTCATAAAATAATTTATGAGCACATTAAGGCACCTGCCTGAATACAACTCTATACAACTCTGTTTATGGAAATATTCCTTTTGGAAAGTTTCCTAATTATGCTTTCAGTGATAATGCATCTTGTCGGTCATTCTGTCAATCAGTATTTATTAAGTGCCCACTATGTGCCAGGCACTGTGCTAAGTACTGGGGATAACAAAGAAAGACAAAAGACAGCCCCAGCTCTCAAGGATCTCACAGCCTATTGGAGGATGCCACGTGTAAACAACTATGTACCAACAAGCTAGAGACTGGATAAATGGGAGAGAGTCAGTACTGGGAAAGTACTAGCATTAAGAGAACTAAGGAAAGGCTTCTTGTAGAAGATGGGGAATCCTCTAATCATAGAATTTTAAAGTGGACTGCACTTTGGAAATAGGTAAGGTAGCCCAGTCTCTTTATTTTACCAGTGAGGAAATGGTTTTAAAAGGGATGCAAATATCATAAAGATGAATAACTTAATTTATAATTAGAAACTCTTCTTTCCGTCCCCCAAATAACCTCTTTTGGTCAACTTAGCTTTCTTGTAAATTGGATGCTTTGTTTGACTTATGCCCAACAACAAAACTTTGGGTTGATTTTTTAAAGTTTCATCCACTCTTTCGAAACTGTATCTTATCTGGCCTTCAGTTTTTTCTGTTTTTCTTCTTCATAATGAAACCTTTAATGTACACATCTTGAACTCACCCGCCCTTGAAATTCATCTTCCTAAAATGTTATTCCTCCGCTCAAATGCCTTTCGAGGCTTCTTTCTACTTATAGAATACAATTCAATTCAATTCAGCAAACATTTATTAAGCACCTACTTTATGTAAGGTACCATCCTAGGGGTACAAGAACAAAAACAATTTCTGCCACCAAGGAGCTTACATTCTACTGAAAGTTCCAAGTCCTCAGCTTGTCTTTTAAGGCCTTCCACATTCTGCCCAGAGTCTGCTTTTCCAGCCTTTATCCCCCCTTTCCCCCACTACCTCTCATCACAACTCCTCCATTCTTGCCAGACTGCTCAACTTATGTCCCCCAATCATGCCTTACTTATGTTCCTTTAGTATCAGAGAATCATTAACCTAGAGCTTAGAGGAGGTTGTTTCTAGACTAATCACCTAGTATCCAACTGCCTCATTTTACAAAAGAAACTAAATCCCAGGGAGGTTAGTTAAGTCACTTGCCCAAGGATACACACGCAGCTAGTAAGTGGCATAATCCAAACTCAGACTCCAGTTCTTTGGTTCCAAATCCAGCACTCTTCCCCATCTACCATTTTGTTTTCATAAGGGCTCTAAGCCACAGGAGCTTCCATTTGGAGCACCAGCCCATCCTGAGTGGTCTCCATTCCCATTTTTGATATTCTGCCACTGTTACTGCAAAGGCAGAAGGGAGCAGTTTTGTATTCTCTCTTTGTCTCATGGTTTGCCACAACCAAAGGATCCGTCACTTACTGGCTGGTCTGCTGGTGATGAGCCTCTTCCCACACTCAGAAAACAGACCCGATTTCTTGTCTACACTTGAAGCCTTTTCAGCAGGGTAGAGTCTAGCCTAGCAGAATTTGCAGCCCATCATTGTAGACTTTGAGAACCCAGAGTCACCTCCACTAGAGTAGGCCATTTGGGAGGATCTTGTATGTAATTCCTTGGCAGACTTTTTGGATATTTGCTTTTCATCATTTTGAACATGTCACCAACATTCTTGAAAGTCTAAGGTGACGGGGCCCCTTACATTCTGTGTATAAGAACCAATATCTAGCTTCTGTTGACCTAATGTGGATTTTTCAGTCATTTTCCCTACTTGTTCCCATGCCTTGCTTTGGCTCTGCCTGCTGAACCCTCTGCAGTTTGTCTGATGTTTCCCTAAATTTCAGCTGCCTTTTTCTTTTGTTTTTTTCAATTAGCAAGCATTTTTTTCTTCCCCTCTTATTTCCAGTCATTGGGGGGGGGCCCAAACAAACCCTTTTTAACAAATACATAGTAAAGCAAAACAGTTCCTTTCCTGTCTTTCTGTCAAGCATCCCCTCTTTCACAAAGAGCTAGAATCCCACTGTATAGGCGGGCTTTCTTGGTGAAATAAAAGTGAGATGGTTATTTTCCTCCTCCAGATTCCATGAGTGCCAAACATTACATAACATGAATGTGTTTCGAATACCCAAGTAAATATTTATCTATTTGTAAACTTGAACTCTTGTATCTTTCAGTAAAACTTTATTTCGCATAAACATTCCTTGAAATTAAACATAATTCAACAAGTAATTTTTGAGAGTCCAACTTGTATCCTGTTCTGCTCAGGATCCTGGGGAGATACAAGAGAGTAACAATAGCTTACATATATGTAGCACTTGCAGGCTTGCAGAATATTTACATACCTCATTTCTTTTGAGCGTCATAACAAACTTGTGAAGTTAATGATACACTATCTCTATTTTGTAGAAGAGGAAACTGGAGTTGCTTTTTTAAAAATAATTTTATGTTTGGAACTATATTCTCTTGATCCTCTCCACTCCCCAGTCAGGAGAGCAAGAAAAATGAAACCTATATTACTACATACAAGTGTGTTGTTCGGTCCTGTCCAACTCTTTGTGATCCCATGGACCTCACTTTTTATGGAGTTTTCTTGACAAGGATACTGGAGTAGTTTGCTGTTCCTTCTCCAGTGGATTAAGGCAAACAGAAGTTAAGTGACTTGCCCAGGGTCTGAGGTCAGATTTGAACTCAGGTTTTCCTGACTTCAGGCCCAGTGCTCTATCTACTCTATCCAGCACATATCTGCTTCCTATACAAATGTGTACAGTCAAACAAAACAAACTCTCATATTGGTGAGGTTCCATTTCAGGTACAATGCTTGGCACATAGCAGGTGCTTAATAAATGCTTGTAGATGTTTTTTGGGATAAAAGGAAACAGTAAATAAACATGTTTAAAAATATTTAAAAAATAAAATATAGGTTTCCCTAGTTAAAAAAAAAATGCTTGTAGACCAACTGGCTCATTGACTGAAAGAGTGGTTTGGTGAATTGCCATATATTCACACAACCAGTAAGTGTTGGTGATAGTATTTGATCCCACGTCTTATTGACTCCTCAAACCAGTGTTCTACTATACCCCATTGCTTTCTAAAAGAAACCGCATCTTCAGACCCCGCAAAGGGCTTGCAACCATTTTGGGAGACAAGACTGACACACATGAAATTATTAGAAAACAGTACTAAGACTATGTAACAAAGTGCTAAAATAACTGTAAATCAAATACCTAAGATATGTAGAACAGATGTTAACTTGAGGGAAGGAAGAGCTCGGCACTGGCCAGAGCTATCCTGGAGGCTCCGTGTAGGAAGGAAGGGGAAACTGAGCTGTACGAGGAGGACAGTAGGATTGGGATGGGTCGGGGGTTAAACTGGGAGTGTTCCAGAGTTGGAGGGATAGTGTCAGGCAATGCCAGGAGTCACAAATAGGGCATGTTTTAGAGATGGTAAGGGATGGACCAGACAACTGGAGGATTAATGTTAGGAAGTACCATTGGATCTTTAGTGGTACCAGGCTATGGAGGGTATTGAAACCCAGACAGTATAATAAAAATAGCACTAAAGATTGCTAGCATTTATATAGCCATTTTACATATGTTATCTCATTTGGGCCTCACAACCATGCTGGGAGGCAAATACTATTATTATCCTCATTTTAGAGAAGGGGAAACAGGCTGAGAGAGCTTCAGTGACTTGCCCTGGGTCACACAGCTACTAAGTGCCTAAGACAGGATTTGAACTTAGGTCTTCCTGATTCGAAGTCCTAGTACTCTATACATTGATAGAACGTAGATGTGCCCTCAGAAAATCAGTGTGGCCAAGCGAAGCCATATTTGGGACTAGACCCATGATCATAGGGTAGAGTCATTATGCCAATTCACACCTGTGCTTTTCCTTAGCTTCATCATTCCGAAGCTTAATAAATGCACACTGAAAACAAGCCTGCAAATCTATGTCCTCACTAATTGATCCTTTTTTCTAAGATGATGTGGGAAGAGAACACTCACTAACTACTAGATTAGGGCCTGGTAGCCTGGTAGAGCAGGTGGTTGACATAGTCTCTGAGTCAAGGACAATAGGACCCAGTGTGGTATAGTGGGTAGAATCCTGGCTCTGAAATCCAAAGACCTTGCTCTGAATCCTATTACTTAGTGCCTGGGTGATTTTATTTTGTAAAAGCTGAGCCTCCCCATCTCACCCAGGCTCCAAGATCAGGGGCTACTCATGGACTCAGTCCTCCTACTGATCTGACATAGGACCTTTGACTTGCTCAGTTTCTGACCTGCGCCAGTTTGCCTTTTCTTAGGCAACCTGGTGGCCTTTGTACTCACTGTGTTGATGCTAGACTTAGTGTAGACCTCTGTTCAGTTTAGCCTATTGTCACTCAGAACTGACAAACTCCAGAGATCCATCAGCCTCAGCCTCACAAGTAGGTGGGATTATACGAGTGTACCACTACCCCTAGCTCTGGCTTTGTGTGATGTTTGGACAGATCTCTCACCTCTGGAGACTTGGTCCCTTCATCTTTAAAATGAGTGTCACAGATTAGGTCAGGGATTCTTAGCCTGGGATCTGTGAACTTTTGCTTTAAATATGTTGAGAAATGCATTTTTATATAACTTTTTATTTTTATATGTTTAAATATAATTATTTCATACAGCTATTACATATATAATATCTAATTTAGCATGTATCATATAATTTTATACATATATAAGATAAAATTGTATATGTAATAGTATGTACTATATATTTTATGTAGTTATTTAATTGTTGATAAATGCATTTTATATAATTGGTTTAATTTTTGCATATTTATATATAATTTATACATATCTATACATACTTATTTTATAGTTATAGAATTTCGATATGTAATTATATATAATGTTTTGATAATTATTTTTATATAATTGTTGATTAATATATTTTTATGTAATTGGTTATCATTATTATCCTATGTATTTTATTTTATGCATTTAAAAACATTCTGAGAAAGGGGTTCGTTGGCTTCACCAGACTGACTGCCAGAGGGGGCCATAACACACAAAAAAGGTTAAGAACTTCTGGATTAGATATGCTCTAAGGACCCCTTTGGCTTTCAGTCCTGTTAAAATATAGTTCCCTAATTCCTTATCAAAGCCTCTTGGAGATCAGGGGAGAGACCTGGGGAAGGATGTGATTTTGGCAGACCAATAAATAAAATGGTGGCATCCTGGAAAGGGGCACAGGGTTTGTAAAGGAGGTTTGGCAATCTGCTTTGGATGCCAGTAATTAAGGTTCTAAATAGTTAGGTAATTCAGTGGGTGAGAGATCTGGGGTGAGGAAAATCTGACTTCAGATCCAGCCTCAGACACTTACTAGCTGTGTGACTTTGGGCAAGTCACTCAGCCTCAGTTTCCTCATCTGTAAAAGGGGAATAGTAATAGCACCTACCTCCCATCGCTGTTGTGAGGATCAAATGAGATAATGTATGTCAAGTGCTTTGCAAACCTTAAAGCACTGTGTATATGTTAGCTGTAATTAATATTATTATTGTTTCATTACAAGGCTATTTAGTTTTTATTTTTTTAATTCATGGTGACTTACCAAGTAAGATAGTCCTATAAGTAATGGGAACAGCCTGGTCTCCCTCTCAGGCCTGTACAGTCGGAATGACAACCTTTTAGTTGTGTTCAGTCAAGTAAGTATCTGCGATCTTGGGTTAGGGCAGGAAGTACCTCATTTTAGTCTTTGGGGTCCCAGCCCCTAGCAGACTGTGAAGCACATAGTAGAGTCTTAGTAAATATTTGCTGATTGACTACCATACCAAATTTTAGTTTGTTAATATGAAACTTAGAGAAGATACACGCATTTTGTTTCAAAGGAACCTCCCAGCTCTAAATCTGTGGTCCCACAAATTGTACTTGAGGTCCAGGGCGTTTTTGTGCATGTTTGAACACTTAACTTATACTTTTGAATGTTATATGAGGAAGAGGGTAAGGATGTGTCCTAAATTAATGGAGGCTAATGTTAATTTCCTGGTATCCTTTAAGCCAAGAAAATAAACTTTTCTTTATTTTCTTTGCCCCGAAGCCTTGGAATTGAATTAGCAAGGCAATTTAGGATAATATGATCGTGGGATTTGGAGCTGGGAGAGGCCCTAGAGATCACCTAGGCCTAGGGTTCCCTTACCACTTTTGCCATGGACCGCTCTGGCGGTTTGATCAAGCCTATGGACCCCTTCGCAGGAAATTATTTTTAAGTGCATAAAATAAAATATATAGGATTACAAAGGGAATCAATTATATTGAAATATAACTATCAAAATTTAAAAATCCATATTTGTGATATATTAATATATTTATAGCAAGTTTAATAACTGTAGTAATTTTGAATTAGTGGTGAGCATAAATGATATTTTGAGGCATCTGTAACAACTGTAATGTGATGTGAGGCAGCTGGTAGGGCAGTGGATTTGCTGTTAGGAAGATCCAAGTTTAAATTCTGCTTTAGACACTAGCTGTGTGAAGGTCTCTCAGCCTCAGTTTCCCCATATGTAAAGTGGGGGTAATAATTATAACACTTAACCTTTCCAGAGTTGTGATGAGGATCAAAATTAGATAATATTTGTAGGCCTTAGAGTGCTGTGCAAATTTTAGCTATTATTAAAGTGCTATGCAAATATTAACTATTATTATCATTATATGAAAGTATCTGTGATTTCTGCTGTTGACAGTCATCACTAATAATACTATGGTTTACTGTCTATATTCATAATAGAAGGAAATGCTAAATTTCAGTTAGAGGTTAGTGAAAAATAAAAGTAATTATTTTTCTCATCCAAGGTGTTTTTTTTCCCCACCCCCAGGTTAAGAACTCCTGATCTAGAGCAATCCCCTTATTTTACAGATGAAGAAACTCAGTCCCAGAAGAAAGGAAGTGACTTAACCAAGGTGACAGAATTTAAGTAGCAAAGCTAGGAATTTAAAATTACTTTTTTTTTATATAGTGTGTCCCAAAAATCTTAGTGAAGTTTTAAGCTTAAAAATGCACTAAGGCCTTTGAAAATCCTGCATAAACATAAAAACTTCATGATACTCAGTAGTAGTTCTGATAATTTTTGGCCACAGGAGCAGTTATAATAGACATAATGCTTTGGGACTCAAAGATGAGTGGAGAGTGTGTGGCCACATGAAGTGTGTATTTTACAGTATGGAACGGGCCTTAAAAAAGTCAAATAATCCAGTGTTTTCTCAGAGCCCAGTCTGGTGGCAGAGGTTGGTAGGTGTTCCCCCCAAACCCCAAGGGCATTTTGTACCATGTAGGGAAGTATCGCCCAGCCACCCTGCTTCATGCTCCCTTTTAATAACCCCTTTTCTTCCAGAGGTACTATACTCTCCTTTTCCAGATTTCTTTTAAGTTAAATTAAACTAAACTATTCTTTTTTTCTTTCTTTCTTTCTTTTTTTTTAAGGCATTTGGGGTTAAGTGACTTGCCTAGGGTCACACAGCTAGTAAGGGTCAGGTGTTTGGTCTGAGGCTGGATTTGAACTCAGGTCTTCTAGACTTCAGGGCCGGTGCTCTATCCACTGTGCTACCTAGCTTCCTCAAACCTAGCTATTCTTATGCACTTGCCAAGCTTCCCCACCCCACCACTAGATTGAGAGTGACGCTGACTCCTAGGCCAGAGAGAGTGTCCTGGAATCAGTTCAAACCTCCTCTGGAGCTGATAGTTAAATTTTTTCAGTGTGAACATTTATACTTCAATAATCTGGGAGAGATAAATGGCGTGGTAGATAGAGCTCTGGGCCTGCAGGTAGGAAGACTTATTTTCTAATCTCATTTTAGACACTTACTGTATGACCCTGGACAAGTCACTTAAACCTGTTTGCCTCAGTTCCTCATCTGTAAAATGAACTGGAGAAGGAAATGGTAAACCACTCCAGCATCTCTGCCAAGAAAACGCATGAAGGGTTGGACTCAGCTGAACAACAAATAATCTGGTCTAACCTGACCTATCCCACCTAATTCTTTCCTAATTATGACAGGTTTCCTCCATATGACAGATCAGTCTCAGCACTATCCCTGAAACACAGCTTGGCCCATTCAGCTTTAATTATGCCTTTGTTCATTGTTGTTTCCCATCTGGAGAGCTATCTTCTTCCCTTTGCCTGCTTAATTAAATGTGTACAATTAAATGTTTATAATGTTTATACAATAAATACAAAGTATAGACAAAGTAATTAAAGAAGCAGCTAAGAGACACAGATAGAGTTTTGGACCTTGAGTCAGGAAGACCCGAGTTCAAATTTGGCCTCAGATGCTTTTTAGCTGTATGACTCTGGCCAAGTCACTTAACTTCCGTCTGCCTCAGTTTCTTCGTCTGTAAAATGGGGATAATAACAGCACCTAACTCCCAGTGTTGTTGTGATGGTCGAATGAGATAATATTTGTAAATTACTTTGCAGATCTCAAATTGCTATGTAAATGCATTAATAACAGTAATAATTTCAAAGAAGAAGTGTATTTCCTTGAAATTATTTGGAAGCTAAGCAGTGATTCTGGAGTAGGAACATCTGTTTTCAAATCCTGCCTTCATTGACTATTGGAGCAAATGAGCAAGTGACTTAACCTCCCTGTTTGCTCAGCTGTAAAATGAGACGATTGAACCAGATGCTCTTTGAGGTCCCTTTCACTTCTAGACCTAGGATCCTGACAAATAGATTCATCCAGGGAGATAGATCTTGAGTTATGTTTTGTAAGACATTTACAAAGGGTGGAGGGCAAGAGGGAGTACACTTCTATAAAAGCCCCCCAATATTCTGAGGGTCCAATCTACTTATGGGCTATTCTAACCTTCATGTATTTCCTCATTCTCTGGACTCCTAGTCTGTGCTGCACAGTTTAGCCCAGCACAGTATTGGGCACATAAATTTAGTCCCATTCCTGTGGATTGATTGGGAGGAAACAGACACCATCCATGCCTCCAGGAATTTGCAATCCAAACACTCATTGACATTGACAAACACATAAAAACCCATACAGACTCACACATCACGGTGCCGCATGGAGCAAATACGCACATCAACTCAAACAAAGTATTTATGTTATTTACAAACCTTAATGCATGTGTTTTGCTTTTTGTGTGGTAGAAAATGAAGAGTGAAAAATGTAAGTTGCATGTTTAGAAAAGATGGAAAGGAGGGGAGACCCACTGCCTTGTTTCCAGCTGGTCTGGAAAGGCAATAACTCCATGAAGAATGGAAGGGAGGGAGCTTGGCAAGCTTGGAGGGGGAGAATTTTCCAGATTTAGGGCATAGCTTTGGAGCTGGCATGAAAGAGAGAGGAACAATGATGTGTCTGCAAGAATCACTGAGGTGTAGTGGAAAGAGGTGCCTTTGGAATCAGAAGACCTTTGTCCTCATCCTAGCCGCTGACAGTAATGAGCTTTGTGACCTTGGAGAAGTCAATTCTCTTGCTTAAGCCTCAGTTTTCCTATCAGTAAAACAAAGGGATTAGACTTGATGAAGAGTACCACCTTTGGAGTCAGAAGACCTGGGTTCAAATCCAGCATCTAATGTTTACTTCCCATAAGACTCTGAGCAAGTCACTTATTCTGTCTAGTCCTGTTTCCTTATGTGTAAAATGTGGGGGTTGGACTGAATGATCTGAAGACCTTGCCAGCTCTAAATCTGTATCACGGGTTCTTAACCTGGAGTCTTGGGATCTCTAAGGGATCTGTGGATAGATTTAGGCCATCCATGAACTTGGATAGGGAAAAAAATGACATCTTTGGCATGTCCTTTAATTATTTTAAAACATTATTCTGAGAAGGGTCCATAGAATGTACCAGACCTCCAAAGGGGTCTGTGTCACAAAAAGGTTCACGAACTCCTGCTCTCTGTGGCTACTTTGGTTCCTTCCCAGGCTAACACTCTGTCAATGAATCAAAACTCTGTAACTCTTTCTACTACAATGTCAACCAACACCTTGATTTCTTGGGCTCTTACTCAGTGATATGCTAAGTGCCATGGAGCATAGAGGACATATGATATATTTTTCTCATTCTAGCTGATGAGGCAAGACGAACCTAGATAGAACAGTACCGAATGAGACACGGCAGTATATGTGATGATTTGTGTGGCGCCGACCATGAGGACTGTAGGAAACCGAAGGACAGGAAAATCAGTGGCTTCAGGAGTCATGAAAGAGAGTTACTAACCATAGATCTAAAATTGGAAGGGACTTGAGAAGCCATCTCCCCATGATAGGATTTTACTAGATTGAGGACCATGGGGGTTAAGTGACTTGTCCAAGGTCACCCAGGGAGTAGGTGACGGAGGTGGGTTTTGAACCTGTAGGATTTCAGAACCAATGCTCTCTATACTGTTGTTGCTGTTTCCCTTCATTTGGGGCTTGAAAAATGAGAGAAAAGGAGAGAATTCCAGGAGACAATGGGCAGAGCATCCTTGTGGGACCGTGAGAAGATTGCCCTCTTAGAGCAGAATGTGTTTGTTGGAAAGCAGCAGGAAATAATTAAGAGAATTACTAAGTGCCTACTTTGGCCTGTAGGGAGGGTCAGGCCTTATATCATTTCAAATCTAGAATTGCATTTTCCTTTTCTCACACATTAGGTTTTTTTTTGTAACAGTCCTACGTACTGAATAACAAAACAGAACAAACCTACAATGTCATCAGCCCAGATGCTGCCTCTTCTATGAAAATCTTCCCCATTTCCCTCCATGTAAAAATAGTTGCTCTTTTTTTCTTTAAAAATTTTAGTAGTATTTTATTTTTCCTAATTACACATAAAGATAATTTTTAACATTAATTTAAAAAAAATTTTGAGTCCCAAATTTTCTCCCTCTTTCTTTCATCTCTCCCTCTGTAAGATGGTAAACAATTTGATATAGATTATATATGTGCACTCATGTAAAATATATTTCCATATTGGTCATATTGTGAAAGAAGAAACAGACCAAAAGAAAAAAAAAAGCGTGAAAAAATAAAGTGAAAAATAGAATGCTTCTATCTGTATTCAGACTCTTACCAGTTCTTTCCCTGGATGTGGATAGCACAAATCACTCCCTCCCCCCCCAAATTCTCATCACAATTTGATTAGACCTCTCCTTTGCACTTATCTCATTCCCTCTAGTATGATTTCTTTGTCTACACAGTAACAGCTAGTGTTTATATGTTGCCCACGATGTGCCAGGCACTGTTCTAAGGGCTTTACAGTCATCTCATTTGATTCTTACAACAACCCTGGGAGGTAGGTGTTATTTTTATCTTCATTTTACATATGAGGAAACTGAGGGAAACAGAGGTTAAGTGACTTGCCCAGGGTCACACAGTTAGTAAGCATCTAAGGCTGGGTTTGGACTGAAATCTATCCTGGCTCCAGGCCCAGTGCTCTATCCACTGAGCCTTCTCGCTGCCTCTAAGCTACTCTGAACATAGCAGGCACTTATAATAATAATTAGCATTTATATAGTGCTTACTATTTACCAGGCACTGTGCTAAGTGCTTTACAAATATTATCTCATTTGATAATCGTGAAAATTCTGGGAGGTAGGTACTATTATTTTCTTCATTTTACAGATGAGGAAACTGAGGCAAACAGGTTTAAGGTTTACAGAGCACTTTAGAAATGTTATGTCTTTTGATCCTCACAGCTCTTTGGGTTAGCTACTGTTGTCATGCCCATTTTGCCTATGAGGAAACTGAGGCAGACAGAGGTGAAGTGACTTGCTTAGGGTCACACAATTAGCAAGTTGTGGGAGGCAGGATTTCATTGCCTTTGTCTTCCCGATTCCAAGTCCAGGCTCTTACCCACCATGACACCAGAGTTGTCATGATGAATGTGTGAAAAGCATAGTAAGTGGATGTGTGCAACACCCTATTTATAGTGGCTAATGGTTAGAGCTCTGGATTTGGAGTCAGAAAAACCTGAGTTCGAATCTTATCTGAGACCTGTACTAGCTTCATGACACTAGGCAAGTCACTTTACTCTCTGAGCTCCAGTTTCTTCATCTGTAAAATGGGTGTAGGCAGCATGGTAGGGTGGATAGAGAGCCAGCCCTGATATTAGAAGACCTGGCTTCATGTCTTGCTTCTAGACTCTTGCTGGTTATGTGACCCCGGGCAAGTCACTTATCCTATCAATCTCTCAGCACCTTAATTGCAGAGCAGACGTCTTTTGCCTGATAAGGATTCTCTATCCAATGAAATGGGAAGGGTCAGATAAGATAATGTGTATCAAATGTTTTGCAAACCTTAAAGCGCCATTTGACCACTGCTACTGAGAATGTTTCCTATTAGCCACTGATGGCATCTTAGCCCTGCAGCCCGTTGCATCTCCAAAATCCTTTGATCCCCATTAGACAGCAGCTACTTGATTGTTGGACTTCAAATGATGGGTTAGAATTGGACGGTTGCAGAATGGACACTTACATTCTTAGGACACTTTAAAGTTTGCCAGACACTTTCTAGATGTTTCACTGTTGCCATTTTACAGATGAGGAAACTGAGACTCAGAAAGGTGGATCATCTTACCTCTGGTCACATAGCTAGTAACTATGAGTCAAGCCTAGGTCTTCTGATTGCAAACCAAATCCTCTTTCCACAACCATACCAACCATCCACAGTAGAATGTAAGCTCTTTGAGGGTAGGGCCTTGGTTGTTGCCTTAGTACCTAGGTCTCAGATCATAGAATGTGCTTAATGAATGCATATTGAATTGAATTGAATTGATGAGTCAGGCCTAACTCCTACTAACTAGAAAACATCCTGGAAGTATATTTGATTATGACCATGAGCATCCTGAAAGATGAAGAATAATTTAGAGAGGTAGAATGAGAAGGAGGCATCATGTGGAAGACTGACCATATTGAGCTCGGTTCTCTCCTTAGTGCCCATGTGGTCACCAAGGATACTCTTGTAGCAGGATCTCCTCCATGGTCCATTGTAGTTGGGCTTACTACTGGGAGGGAAGAGGGAAGACATAGGTACATACACTCCATTCTGGTTTTAATGGAGCCAGGGAGTCTGGGGAAAGGAGGAGTCAGCATTGTTCAGTACAGAGAGCACTGGACTTGAAACTGGCACCTTATGTGATGTTGGGCAAGTCACTTAACCTGTTTGAGATCTGTAAAATAAGAGGATATTGATATAGATAATATCTAAAGTCCCTTCCAGGGACAGCTAGGTGGAGCAGTGGATAGAGTGCCGAGCCTGGAGTCAGGAAGATTCGTCTTCCTGAGTTCAAATCTGGCCTCAGAAACTTAATAACTGAATGACCCTGGGCAAGTCACTTAACCCTGTTTGCTTCAGTTTTCTCATCTGTAAAATGAGCTTAGAGAAGGAAATGGCAAACTACCCCACCATCTTTGCCAAGAAAACCCCTGAGGGGATCACAAAGTCAGACATGACTGAACAAATAACATTGTTAATATAATTAGTTTCCTTTGTAATCCTGTGTATCCTATTTTATGAATGTAAAAACATGATTCTGTGAAGGGTCCTGAGGCTTTTTCAGACTGCCTAAGGTTTGTTTGCAGGATACATACAAAAAAGTGAAGAACCACTGGACTAGTTCAACTTTCCTAGTTCCATCCAAGTAAGACCCTTTTCGAAGCTGTTTTAAGCCCGACTCACATAAGGAATCATTGTGTTGTTATCCAGTGGCAGGGCCAGCCTTAGATCAAGGTAGAGTCAGCATCTACATGGTATGACTTGACAGGTGCCAATAAAAAGCTTACACTGCCTATGCATGGTATTGCCAGAGGAGTGCTGGGTTTGGAGTCAGAGGGCCTGGGTTTGGATTCCAGCTTTGACACTAGCTAGGTAAACTTTACCCTCTCTAGTTCTCAGTTTCCTCATCTGTAAAATGAGGTGGTTGGACTGGATGACCTCTAAGGTCTCTTTCTACTATTACATCTCCAGCCTCCAGCCTGTTCTAGTACCTGACATGCCCATTATTAAGGAAGGACTTTTTTGGCAGTGGCTGGTTATGACTGTGACCTCCATGAATCCCTTTTATAACAAGAACTCCTGGAAGGGCCATGTTAAACCCCATTCAACCATTAACACTTTAGTATGAACAAACTAGATGGTCAATTCCTTTATTTGAGGGACTGTATGTCCCCTAACATAGAGAACATTGCATTGCATATCCCTTGATTTATATTTTGTTCACTCAGTGAATTTATTAGAGATTAGCAGGTATTTCGTGCAGCCATGTTCAGAGAAAACGGAAGGCAAGTATGTTTTGGTTGGCGAAAGAGGGAGGAGGGATTATAGAACATGGGCTATTTGCTAGAGGAGACAAGAAGTGAGATGGGAAGGGGCTCAGCAAAGCTTCCGAAGAGCAGGAGGTCTCTGAGTGCTTAGGGGACGGTAAAGAATTCCTGTTAAAATACTTTTCTTATCCATCTTAATCCTTTCGGCAAAAATAAGTTTGTTGAACCAACTTTTAAAAAGTTTTCTTTAAACTGTACCTGAATGCAGAGGGATATAGTTTTGTTGTTATACGTTTTTGTGATTTGTGATTTGTGATTGTTTTGTGATTATAATTATTATTCTTAGCTCAGGTGCCTCCTTCTCTAGGAAGCTTTCCCTGATTCCCTCCAGTCCTTAGTTCCCTGCCTGTCTCAATTTAACTTGTATTATACCTAATTGTATATGTGGATGGCCTTTTTTTGGGGGAAGGGCGGTGTGAAGTGGGGCATGGCCAGAGCTGTGATTTCACCAACATAGATGGATGTCTGCTTTGTAACTTAGAGCCTTGGGACATTGAGATGACTTGACCAGGGTCACACTGCTCATACATGTCAGGCAGAACTGGAACTCAAATCTTCTAGACACCAAGGCCAAACCATGTCACTTCTGTTTTATTTCATTTTATTTTATTTTATTTTTACATGTTGTGTCCTGATGAATATTAGATCTTACATTTATCAAGTGCTTGGAGGTTTACAAAAGAAATTCTCATTTAAGCCTTACAACAACCCTGTGAGATAGATGCTATTATTATCCTCATTCTATAGATGAGGAAACTGAGGCTTAGAAGGGTCAGGTGAATTGCCCAGTATCATCAAACTCAGGTCTTCTTGACGTTAGATCCAGCACATATTTCCTTGCTATGTTGTTGTTGTTCATTCATTTCAGTTGTGTCTGACTTTCCGTGACCCTATTTGGGGTTTTCTTGGCAAACTGGAATGTTTTTGCCATTTCCTTCTCCAACTTATTTTGACTGATGAGGAAACTGAGGCAAGCATGGTTAAGTGACCTGCCCAGGGTCACAAAGCTAGTAAGTGTCTCAGGCCAGATTTGAACTCAGATCTTCCTAACTCCAGGCCCGACACTCTATCCACTGTGCCACCTAGCTGGCCTTGCCATGTTATATAACAATAATACTAATTATAACAATTTCTATTTTGGATTTAAGGACAGTAAAACCTAGTAAGATTAAATTAGACTTGGCTGAAATTCGAGTGATTACAATTAATTATGATGAAAATTATGATGCTAGAAATAGAGTTTAGTTTTCTGGTGATGTAAGGTCTGTAATAGACCCTGCAGCCTTCAAAACAATAAAAAAAAGTCTTCTTCTTCCTGTAGATAAATGTATGGGAGTCTAACTGTCTGCAGATAGATGGTCTGTACACATTGACTTCTCATCTTTTTGCTCTGCTTCTTAGAGAAATGGAATCATGGCCTTATTGTGCATGGCTATGACACTATTATGAATCTCCTTGGAAGATGGATCTTAAATGAAATTGAGGGAGATTCGAGAGGAAATATTGGCCTGACCAGGCCGGGCCAGTGAAAATCCATAGGTGAAACTAAACAGGGAACCTAAAACCATTAGAAAAATAAATGGTGTTGGGTCATAGAAAACATTTGTAGACGTGAGTGAATGGCACCGAAGCCCAGAGGTCAATATTTCAACAACTAGCCGCAGAAAACTTACACTTATTAAATGTCTTCACTTGGGGGGTGAGCCAGGAGGGGCTTGTGTTCCTGGATGACTGAGGTCTTTTGTTTCTCCTGTTTTCCTCATGGCAATAAAGTTGAAATGTAGCAACCTTTCAAAATGAGATTTCTCATAGAAGTTATAACCGTGGGTTTTAAGTTTTCATCACCTAAATGTGGAACAGAACCATTGCAAACGTGGGGGAAAGAAAGAGGGCGAGGAGAGGGAGGACACATGTGGTGTGAATCAGGGATCGGTGCAAATCGGGAAGGTGTGGTAAGGGGATTTCCTGTGTTAGAGAGCTGCAGAAATTGCTCTCCCTCCCCCATTGGTAAATTTCATGTGAGGGTAAGCAGAGGTGCTTTGGCCCTCTCAGGTGAGGGGCAGACCGCTCCTCCGGCTGCCCTGGAAGTGTTTATTGCTGTTGGATGTCTGGGAAAACCAGATTCCACAGATAATGCAGTCTTTAATTGAGGGGCAGAAGGTTGGGTCTGAATCTCTGATTTCATTGGTATGGGAACTTCTGGTATTGAAACTCCCTCCACTAATGGTGATTGACAACTCATCTGTAACTAGCACCCTTAGAGAATTGCCTGAGGGCATTGAGAAGTAGTGATTCACCCACTCATGTTTCTAAATCTCGTATTAATCAATCTACCAATAAACATTCATAAAGCACAGGCTGGTAGATGTGTCTGGCCCTGTGTTAAGTACTGAGGGAGTGTCAGAAACAGGACTTGAACCCAGGACATCTTATCCACCAAACCATGATGTCTCCTGCGTTAGTCCACTGCTTTTTTGTGCCTGGCACATAGTAGGTGCTATAGAAATGTTAGTTGTTACTATTGTCGTCGTCATTATCATTGGATTTATGCTAAAAACAACTCCAGCCACTAACCAATAAACAATTCTGTCACTGTCCATCCAGATATTAACATAAAAGCCCATCATTATTAGGTTTTAATTTGAGAGTTTCCTTTTAGCATGCCTCCTTTAAAGTGTTACTCTGATGCCTTACTGTGGACTAGAGGCTCTTAAAGGCAGAACTCCAGCTCTCACAGATTAAACTAAGTCGAATTTGGGTCCAGGATGGGCCCCTGTGCGTGTTGGCCAAAGACCAGCTTGACCAGGTTTGGAAAGACTCCTTATGTAGTTGGCTGCAAGGTACGAATTTTTCAGTCAAGATATCCTGGAGAATTGCTTTCAAAGTTAGAGGAGAGCTGTGGTATATCAGTTGAAGGAGGATTGAAGTATTATAGCACCAAACAGTATAAAAAGGAAATACAATGCCAGTCTTGGCAAAGTCTGCCTTAAATGTAAGTGGGCTCATACCTTTCCAGTTGCTGTCAGGACTTGGGGAGAACAGCTGTCAGACTGAATGAGTAGAACAGGGGTCTGTAATCTTCTTCTGTGTCATGGACATCTTTGGCAGTCTGGTGAAACACTATGGGCCCTTTCTCAGAATAATGTTTTCTTGTCTACTATATACATAATTGAAGGAAATGCTAAATTTCAGCTGGAGGTTAGTGAAAAATAAAGATGGAATTTTTTTTCCCCACCCAAGTTTATAAACCTCCTGGAGTATATAGTCTGTGAATTTTGAGGCATCTCCTCATGATCAATCTAGTTCCAGCCAAATGGACCAGAGCTCTTAGTACCTCCAGCCTTAACTCAAGTAAGAGACCTGTACCCAAACAGAGAAGATTGAGCAATGTCCTCAGGGTCTCTCACCACCATCTTGAATATGTCACTAAGTCAGTATCACCATGCTCACTTACCACTCGAGCCCATTTGGGTCATAGTAGCTAGGAGGCTGGTCTTGGAGTCAGGATCAGCTCCTACCCCAACACAAACTGTCTCACAGGAGACAATTCTTATATGGATTGCAATAGTGACTAGGCAAACTTGTACACCTTTATAAAAATAGAAACCATCTCTCTAGTATATAAAATTGGCTCAGAGGACTCTGATTCATGCTTTGCATGAGTGTATCTTGAATAGCGCATGCTTATGTAAAAAGTTTTTAAAAGCTCTCTATAAAACAAATTACTGAGCTTAATACTTCCTCTGAAGGATTTGAAAGGATATAAGAATAGCCTTTAAAAACTATCCATTAAAAAGATTTTTAGATGCATCAGTGCAAAGGGCGTGTGTGTGTGTGTGTGTGTGTGTGTGTGTGTGTGTGTGTGTGGTGCTTGGCAAGGGTTCAGGTTACATCTTGTCTGGGATGTTAGAGAGGGTCTTTCAGATAGTGTTAACTTGGATGACCCCTGAGATCCATAGGATTCTTCCAGCCATAGTATTCTATGATTCTAGAGACCCTTTCACAAACAGTCACCGGGTACTAGCTGTACTTGGGGTTTTCATGAATTTTTTTTTTTAGCTATTTCTGTGGTCATTTTGTTTCTGCCAGGACTGTCCCCTCAAGGCAACCAGCCCATGATGCCCTTCTCTAAAAAGAGAAACTGGTTTATCAACATGGTTTTGTAGAGGGAGCAGATGGCCAAAGAGGGATAGATCCAAATACCATTGTTCATTTCACTTGCAAAACCACACCGTATTAAAATGCAAATGGAGCCAGAGAGGTGGGAAATAAAATCAAACCACTTTGTTCCATTCCTGGTCTCTTATCCTTGTGAGCCTGACTTCTTTAGATCAAATGTGATGTGGGCAGTGGTAGGAGCCTGAGATTTGGGTCAAGAGTTGTTGTTGTTCAGTCGTATCCAACTCTTCGTGACCCCATGGACTATTTTTTTCCCCTCATGAGGCTTTCTTGGCAAGGATATTGGATTGGTTTTGCCATTTCCTTCTCCAGAGGATCATTTTTTTTTGTTTTGTCAAAGCTCTCCATTATGACCTGTGTGTCTTGGGTAACATGGCATAGCTCATAATGTCATTGAGTTATGAAAGCCCCTTTGCCATGACAAGGCAATGACCCAGGACAGTTCCTTCTTTCTTTCTTTCTTTCTTTCTTTCTTTCTTTCTTTCTTTCTTTC
>NW_020940527.1:24055328-24055499 GCF_900497805.2 Vombatus ursinus
TCTTTCTTTCTTTCTTTCTTTCTTTCTTTCTTTCTTTCTTTCTTTCTCTCTCTCTTTCTCTCTTTCTCTCTCTCTCTCTCTCTTTCTCTCTTTCTCTCTCTCTTTCTCTCTTTCTCTCTTTCTCTCTCCCTTCCTCCCTTCCTCCCTTCCTCCCTTCCTCCCTTCCTCCCT
>NW_020940527.1:24055509-24060864 GCF_900497805.2 Vombatus ursinus
CCTTCCTCCCTTCCTCCCTTCCTCCCTTCCTCCCTTCCTCCCTTCCTTCCTTCCTTCCTTCTTTCTTTCCTTTTTTTTAAGGCAAATGGGTTGGTCAACTTTCCCAGGGTCATACAACTAGTAACTATCCGAGGCTACTCCAATATCACTGCCAAGAAGACCCCAAAATGGGGTCATGAAGAGTTGGACGCAACTGAACAACATTAATGTTAGAATTGGAAAAAGCATTGAACCAGGAGTTATAAGTCATAGAATACTACAGATGCAAATTGAGGTCCCAGGAGTGTGACTTTACTCAGGGTCGCAGAGATAGCAATTGGCTGACCTCAGGTTTAAACCCAGGTTCTCCATCTCCAGATTTACTGCTCTCTGAATAAAAAACACTGCCTTCCTTACATGGATTGAATTCCCTGCTCTAATACTAATTAAGCTGTGACCCTGGACAAGCCACTTAACCCTGTTTGCCTTAGTTTCTCATCTGTAAAATGAGCTGGAGAAGGAAATGGCAAACCATTCTAGTACCTCTGCCAGGAAAATCTCAAATGAGGTCGTGAAAAGTTGAATGTGGCTGGACAACAACAAATATTTTAAGAAATACCCTTCCCCTTCCCACATATACCTGCTATGAAGTTTGGGCATGTTTAGGATGAAAATGACAACCACTTAGGCCTTTAATGAAGTAGGCAGTTGGTATAGGAGAAAGCAATGACTGGATTTTGTATTAGATAATGAGTTCGAATTTTGACTCTGCTATTTAATCCTTGTGTGACCTTGAGCAAGTAACTTCAGCTCTTCTGGAAGCTGAGAGGCTTGAATGGAGAGGCCTTGGAAGTTCCTTGCCTTTAAGGAACCTTGGAGGTTCCTTTCTGTTCTAAATCTCCCATCTTATGGTTCACTGTACTCATGGATAGTGGTGCTTCCTTTGATTGCCTCTGGCATCACAGTGGCAACCTTCATTAACCAAAAGAGCCATGTGACTTCTGAGTGCCCGCAAGAGTCTGTTATAGTAAGAGTATTCTAATAGAAAAATTACAAGTCTCCAAGAGTCAGAGGTTGCATATAAAAGAGCCAGATGTAGCTTGGGAGCCTTGGTCTGAATGTCACGGCTCCCAGAGTTGTTTATAAAAATGTGAACTAAAAATAGAGCAAAAGCAAAAGGAACAAGATAAACCCCAGGGCATTGAGTAGATCCCCTATGGAGGATTTATGGGAAAACAAGGACAAGAATCACCTTGGAGGAGTTTGGGGAATTAATCAAGATTTTTTTTTTTTAAATAAAGCACCTAATTGCTCACATTTACACAGTCCTTAACAGTTTGCAAAACATTGTATTGCCCCACGACTCAGTGTGTTGGTAGCCTGACACAGTGTTTAGCTACTGCCCTCATTTTGCTGGTGAGGAAACCGAGACTCAGAGATTAAAAGATGTGTGCGCTGTCACATACATGGGACGTAGTGAAAGCTGTATGTAAATATGGGGTCACAGATCTTAAGGTCAGAGGTCATCTAGTCCAACCCTCACATTTTACAGGAAAGGAAACTGAGGCCTACAGAGGCAGAGGGAGCTCCCCGGTAGTAAACATCTGGGATGGAATTAGAACCACCCAACTCTAACTCCAAAGCCAGTGCTTTTTACCCTGGACTACAGCCTGCCCCTAAGCTCAGTTTCCTTTTCTTTTTTCTATTGGCATATGTAAGAAAGTATACGAGGTTCTGTGGGGCATACAAAGGAGTGGAAGATACAGCCCCTGCCTTTAAGGAGCTGATGTTCTGTTTAGGGTGGTAAGACACCTACCCATGGAAAATAGAAATATAAGTGACAAGGGCCTCATGAGTGACGTAGATGATCAGTGCTTTAGGAGATCAGATGAAAGGCAAGGAGATAATTTGTAATGATGAAAGAATTCATGGAAGGATGTGGAATTTAAGTTTGAGCTTCAATGATAATTCAGACAGGCAGAAAAGAGCAGGGTGGATATTCCAGGCAGCCATTATCATGAGGGGCACAGAATACGTTGGGGAAGAGTGAATAGATAAGTTTGAAGGATCCATCTTGTAGTGGGAGATAAAGACTGAAAAGGTAGATTGGAACTCTTTTGGTTAAGATAGTCAAAAAAGTAGTGCCCAGCATGGAATCAGGAAGACCTGAGTTCAAATTATGATTCATATACTTACTCAAATTATGACTCAGATACTTACTAGAACTATGGCCCTGGGCAAATCATTAAGCCTCAGCCTCAGTTTCCTTATCTGTAAAGTCCTTATATGTAACCCTTTCTTTAAAAAAGAAAACATTGGGGCAGCTAAGTAGTGCAGTAGATAGAGCACTGGCCCTGAAGTTAGGAGGACCTGAGTTTAAATCTGGTCTTAGACCAGACACTTGACACTTACTAGCTGTGTGACCCTAGGCAAGTCACTTAACCCCAATTGCCTCACAAAAAAAATAAAGAAAACATTTATTTTCAACAAACCCCACACAAATGGAATTGGTCCTTGACTGCTCATTTTATGTGATGTCCTTTGGGGTAACTTGTCCAACCAGCAGCTTGTTACTGTCCGTGACTTAAGTATAAGTGCATATGAAGGAATAAATTGTTTTTTTTCCTGCATTAGAAAAAAAAGAATTAGGAACTGGAGGTCATGTAGTACAACCTTCTCATTTAACAGATGAGGAAAACAGGGATGATAATAATTGCTGTCTCTCAGCGTGTTTGGGAGGACCAAATGGGATAATGTATGTGAAGCTTTACATAAGTGTTTGTTTCAGCTGTTATTTGGGGGAGGGGAAGTGTTGCCATAGATATTGGGCTGATCCTCAGTCTGGATCTTTATCAACCCCAAACCCCCCCCCCCCAGTTTACATTTATGTGCATGTAAAGTCTTTGCCTTTATATAGTCATAGTCAGCATATGCGTGTTTTGTCTGGCTCTTCTCTCGTTAATTTGCATTATTTCCCAGAAGTTTTTCCATATTTCCCTTGGATCCTTGTACTTGCCATATTTGATGCCATAAAAGTATTGCCTTAGGTGAGTATACCAGATTTGGATGGTCATCTCTCAACTGTAAAGAGTGAACTCATTCTTTCAATAAAAATTTATTGAGCATTGTTATGCAGACCACCCGTATAGGCTGTTTCTAACTTTTCACCATTATTTTTTAAAAAAATAAAAGAGCTGAGAATATTTTAGTACAGAAAGATTACTTTCCTAACTGGTGATTTTTTCCAAATAATAGAGTGATTGGATCAAAGGATGTGGTCAGTTTTAATAGTAATTGATATATAAGGTATCCCAAAAGTCTTAGTGCAGTTCTAAGCTATTAAAGCTTTTTTTCTAAGCTTAAAAATAAAGATTAAAGAACACCCCTAAGATTTTTGTTTTTTTGTTGTGATTTAGGAAATACTCTAATCAGCAACACATCTTTTAAGTAGGCCATTTCCTAGGAATATAGCAGTAATAATGATAACAATAATAACAATGGTAATAATATTGAGCATTTATTGGTTTACCATTTTATAAAACACTGTACATACACACAATCTCCTTTGATCCTTAATTTGATTTATTGCTGTAGTCAATCAATAGGCATCTAGTCAGTGAGTATTTTTAAAATGCTTTGTATGTATTAGACACTCTGCAAATTGCTATAGATACAGAGTAAGCTGCCTTCAAGGAGCTCACTGAGGTGAAATGGGAGAGACAGGCTGCAGATTACTACGTGTAACCATGATCCATGCAGTCTAAGTGGCAGGTCACCTCAGAAGAAAGGCACTGGTAGGATCAGGTAGGTGGCACAGTAGATAGAGCACCAGCCCTGAAGTCAGGAGGACCTGAGTTCAAATCTGACCTCAGACCAAACACTTGACACTTACTAGCTGTGCGACCCTGGGCAAGTCATTTCACCCCAATTGCCAAAAGAAAAAAAAAAGCACTGGTCACTGGGAGGCCTGAGAAAGGGCTTCTTCAGAATGTGGGATTTGAGCCTAGGAGGAGATGAGCAGAAAAGGTGTTCCAGGTTGGGGGGGGGCCTTCAGTGCCCTTAGTAAAGGAGCCCCTGGGTGTACCGATGCCAAGACAAAACAATTATCCTTGCCTTCAGGGAGCTTACATCCTCACAGTGTATTAAGTGGTTAATTTTATCTATTGTTCCTTTTTACTTTATAAAGAGATGATTTGGGAGTATGTTTTGCCTGGCTCCTACAGTCCTGCCTAGTGCCCTGATTTTACTATGTGTAGTCAAGTCATAGTAGATCAATAAACATTTATTAAATACCTACTATGTGCCACACGGGGCAGCTAGGCAGCAGTGGATATAATGATGGGCTCTAGGTAGACTAGGTAGAGTTGAAATTTGGCCTGAGACGCGGACTAGTTGTGTGACTGTGGGCAAGTCATTTTACTCTGTTTGCCTTCATTTCCTCATCTGTAAAATGAGCTGGAGAAGGACGTGGCAAAGTATCTCTGCCAAGAAACACCCCCCCCCAAAAGGGGTCATGGAGAGTCAGACACAGCTGAAATGACTGAACAACAATAACAACAGCTAGGTACTGTGCTACCTGCCAGGGACACAGAGAAGGGCAAAAGACAGTCTCTGAAGGGAGACTTTTGTTGAGGCGCTCATAAGCCAGTCCACTGGAGGGTCTTCAGGAAGAAAATGATGTGAGGAAAAGAGATGTTTTTAGAAGATTAACCAGGTGGTGGTTTGTAGGTAGGGTCGGTAAGGGGGATGATGGGACAGGAAACTCAGGCAGGAGGTGTTTACTATAGTCTGAGAATCTCAAGATGAAGGCACAAACAAGGAAAATAATAATAATAATAATTTCGATATCACTTTAGGGTTTACGAAGCACTTTGCTTTTTGTATCTCCACGAAGTAGGCGTCCTGATTCTACAGATGAAAAAACAGAGGCCCACAGAGTTTAAGTGATCACTTGGTATGTATTGCAACCAGAATTCAAGCCCAGACCTCCTAACTCAAAGGCCTCCTAACTCGGTGCCCACTACCTCAAAGTAGGAATGGAAAGGAAAATATTCTTGGAAGAAAGAGTTGGTGAAGGAAAAACTTGCCAGGGCTTGGTCACTTTGCAGTTACTTTGTGCCCCAGTTGGAACATTAAAGGGAGCCAATGGTAATGTTTCTTTGGAGAACGCTCTGGGGTCAAGGCTAATGGTTGTAAAGCTGAGGTGCCAATAGCACTGGCATGAGGCTGATTTTTTTTTCCTTGCACAAAAAGCACAAAGCAGGCTTTTGGCCTATGTCGCTGCCAACTCATCTCCAGCTCAACTGGAAACAATCCCTGCTCTCTTCTTTTTCTTTCTTTCTTTCTTTCTTTCTTTCTTTCTTTCTTTCTTTCTTT